>NW_014578027.1:36298-40801 GCF_000485595.1 Priapulus caudatus | reverse complement strand
GCGCCTTTTGGAGTGAATAGCGGTGGTACACATGCAGTTGTCAGCGGAGCCTTGTGAGTAATCGATACGTATTTATTTCCACGCATTTGTATACGACGGCCGGAAGTTTTGCGCTGGTAAGGAGTAATCAGCCGAAACAGTGCAATCTCTTGATTAACGAAATCATCCCGAGACATTCTGTGTCCGAGGATTTACTTTCCGAAACTGGGCACGGAGTTTGCAATAAGATAATGGATAAAGTACGGACATTTCCCAGAATAAAGCACATAAACGTTGCGCACCATATCATCCTGCTTCTAATGGAGCAAACGAACGCTTTCACAGCAGTTTGAAGCTCGATGGTTTCGCACTATGTTGACGGGGCACAGACGTCATGGACTTTGTTGTTGCCACCACTAATTGTTAGCCGTTATCGGTTCCGCTTATTCTACTACGCGCATCAATGTCCTTTCAATTGTTGTAGGCCGAGCAACGGTATTGGCTATGGTAATTTGTTTTACCAGAGGAAGGCGTACGATAGAGAACGATCTCGCCAGCCTTCTGCGAGAGATTCGCACAAGCGTATACGCACATGCGACTGCGACGCAAGAGATGAGAGCATAACAAGAAGCTTTACGAGAAGCGGGAAAGCTTCAGCAGGTTCGAGGTTGGAGATGCCAGTATCTACACGACCCGGTACATGAGAGACAGAGACCAACCATAAGCTAAATAGCTCGTGGAAACGTATTTTAATGAGTCGAAAATAATAACACCTTAAGGAAATTTCATGTTTGCCAAACACGAAACTCACATCCGCCAGTTCACCTCCGCATGTGGATAACATCGAGCCGCCTATCCGTGGGTTGCGGCTGGGACGCACCGCAAGGAGAAGTCACGACCAGGACCCATGAGGGAACGCCAGAGCGTGAAGTTATACCTGAAGCCATAGCGGAGCTGTTACGGAGCCAGCAGAAGCCACACCTAGAGAGGCGTACAATGACAGGGGCTACAGGAACACACACACTTCGGCAGGCCAAAGCTAGCCTATCCTACGGGTGACGACGCTTGGCCATATCCAGTGACGATTCGGATGTCAGCGGGATGAAGCGCAGGCACACAAGACAGAGGGCTTGCAATCTGAAGGTAGCTATAGGCGATTAGCGAGTTTTTCCGTTAGCAAGGTTTGGGCAATGCCGTTGCAGTAATCATCTACGTGCGGCCTCCCACTCGGACCTCGATCAGAGAATGTATCGAGTGAAGGAAGTCAAGCGACAGGCGACACCAATGATGCCAACAGGACCGATGGCCTGGCATTATGAAACCATCGCGACACAGTAAGGAAGAGCCATGACGATGGCACACGGATCGTTTATAGTCATGGGTGGGAAGGAGGAGGGAGGTATACATTCAGGCTACATTCGTTTTCAGCTAGCGTTAAGCAGATCTTACAGCGAGATTAGCGGATTCGAAAGTACCGCAGGGGGTTCCACCGCCATAAGAACATTCATTGACAGTTTTCAACTGAAAAGACACAGGTTAAACTGATCATTGACACTATTGAAATGGATTAATCGATGGCAGTAGAGACAATGCGACGTTTGTTAATAGTATAAACGAGCAGCTGTTAACTTTGACGTATTAACCCTTAACACTAAGGACAGGCAGCCATAATTAGACTACAGACCCACGATTCGATATGATGATGTTTGACTTCAGGACGTTATCGAGCATGTGTCGCGGACTTGGAGCATTCGTACACTAGCTGTCTGACGGGAGCAGTTACGCATTTCAGTTGTACCACCGACCCATTTGCAGAGCATATTACAAAGTATTAAGCAGTATTATCGCCAAACTACTTGCCATGCCGAAAGCATTAGGACAAACCATTTTGTATTACTATCAGCTGATTGCAGGACCATAGTCCTACCAGTGCAGATTCCTTCCATGTACTGAGTTCCTACACTAGCAGTGTTTGGCCAGATATTCAACAATTTTTCAACTGTTGGCCAGCCCCAAATTATTAATGATTACCCAGGCACACGTCTTTATTGTGTTAGATAAGGATACGTACTTTTGCGCAAGATAAAACGCGGCTTTTTATCCGAAGCAAATTTAGTACGTAAGTGTCTCACGAACTTCAGTAAATCTGCCAGCGAAATCCGAAAATTTATTATGTTAGAGGTTTCTAGGATTGTTGGTGGCGTTATTTTTAAGGAAAGCCAGAGCTCATACAACCTATTGCCAGGAGAAGGATCAAAATGTGTCAATCCTAGCATTTAGGCCATATATTGTGTAATGGTCAACTGGTTTTGTCACCAGTAAAAGGCATTTCGCTAATATTAATCGTCAGTACTACCAATACGCAGGCCCATATCTATTACGGACTGGAAATAAAGGTCCCGTCAACTGGTTTCGTTGCAAGTCGGGTTTTGCAGTGCGCATTTCGGCTGACTTTACCTGCAAACCTGTTTTACTTTCATGAATTCGTCTGTAAATCTCACCAGATTGCTGGCTTAATAGTATTACAAGGAGTACAGACAGCCGACAACAGGGCTAGATCTGGGTCGAGTTGGCGGTAAAGATAGGGTATGCCAAGAATTCTGTTCCACAGTCATAGTACCCCTAAGCTGCATATGACACATGATCTTAGATAATCGCATATGACTCATCTTAGGATGCCACCGTATAAGCTAATAGGCGAAGGGCTTCGATACTAATGAGGCAGCTCAGAACATGTTTAGAGTGCACACATTTCAGTGCATCGATATTGGTCTATGTTGCCATCGCTGGTTGTAGCGATTGTCGTATTTACGCCGTGCTGCGCCACCACCTTCGTCTACCGCCTTATGGATGTCCCAACGTTTGTGCCGGCCACATCACCGGCTCTCTACCATATATCAACCACTTGCAATACGCTGTTTGCGGCAACAGATTATGCAACAGCACCCTTCGCTCCCGCAGCGCGTTATATCCGACGATGCACCTTGCGTAGAACTGGAGTGATAAATAAGCCACACAGGTCAGAGCACATCGCATCTAGAGATTGCGGCGATGCGAGGAAGCTGGAGATGATGAAACTACTCGCTCGTTCAACGCGTTATCATAACAATTAAGACTATCACTAAGGAGGCTCCATAGTCTATTGTATAAGATGCGTATAAGCGCTGGTGTCCGAGAGTGGACATTTGTTGCTCGGCCGCGCCGGGCCATCAAAATAACTCACGTAAAGGTTCATAATATCCACGCCCGGCGGGAGGTACGCATTCCAGGGCGGCTTTCGCATTCGGTTGACAACGTCTATGCGGAAGTTGTCCACCTCCGCGTTAGCGAGCGCGGCTAGAGACACCTGAAAGTTACAAGGGACGTTAGTATCGCGTGGGCATCGCCAGTGCGGGGCCATCGGGGAAATCCCTGCGTTTGAATAACAGGGGGAGGATTCCAGAAGAAGCGGAGCAAGCCTTCTTAATTCTCTTCTGTTTCTACGTGCCTAATTGTTGCATTATTCAGTTTATGTTTCTGTTTCTGTTTCTGATCTGTTTCTGTTCTGTTCTGTTCTGTTCTGTTCTGTTCTGTTCTGTTCTGTTCTGTTCTGTTCTGTTCTGTTCTGTTCTGTTCAGATCTGTTTCTGTTAGAATCAAATCGAGTACATAAATTTAGAAAATTTGAATCTGTTAGATTGCGATCATACATCGCTGAGAGAAGTCTGTGGGGTTATTTCCTCTTGTACGGCAACCCCACTCGGCTCTGCAATTAGCAAACGATGTTCCATAAATCATTCAAGGAGTACAAGTATACGCTATTACAGTATACATACGTATATTACAGTATATTATGCTATACTCGGCGCAAGGACAATGTCATGAGTAGAACTACAACACTGCGTCTAAACCAGAGTCTAACAACCAGGTCGACATTTGTGTCTTAAAACTGGGTTATCGCTTGGAACTTACAGCAAGTTTCACAATCTTTTACTTAGCGAAGCTTGCACTCGATTATGTTCTCGATGGTGTTTGCACTTCGGTCTAAAAATGAGTTGCGCACTTATTTCTACGAGTGAGTTCTTAGTTCAACTAGTCCTGACATTAGTCTCAACTTTAAAACAGTTTTTCGTAGATAGAACCTCTATTCATTGCGTATGAGAAATTTGTAATTTTACGACATTTCTGCAACGGTATATGAGAACAGATTAATGTTGAGAGTGATGTTAAGACTAATTTTGTTTCTAACAACGCGCACCCAGATCTGAAAACGAGTGATCTGGCAAGCAAGAGCGTTGTGCGTCGTTGGCAACGGGTTCTCGGACGTTATGTCGGCGTGTTCTTAACCGTTGTCAGGGCAACGCGGGAATAGGTCACGCCCACCTTGAGTACACGAAGGCACCCAAACTCGAAAGCATCACCTTGTTCGCGCATGCGTGTGTGCTTGTTTATAACAGTGAAGCGCACATCTCAGAGCCTGCGTTTTCAACCGAAATGGAAACAACATATAGAAATCGATACCAGATAAACAAAATTTTAAGCGGAC
>NW_014578027.1:19904-34692 GCF_000485595.1 Priapulus caudatus | reverse complement strand
TAATAATTAAATTATTTATTATTGTTATTTTAATCACCGGGAAGTCCACGTAATATCCGTTATTGTATAATTGATTAATAATTCATTAGTAAATAATATTAATTAATTAGTTAATTATCGAATGAATCATTCTGATGGGCTGCCACGCTCACCGTTGATCCTTCTTCTACGTTCACGAGCTCGGCGATTTTTACGAAGGTGCCGTCGGCTTTCATGTCTGTCACCCAATAGTCGGGCTCCCTGTCACCATAGATGTCCATGAGCAGGTTGCCACTGATACCTGACGACGACAACAACGTGTAGTTAACTCACGTCATCACCAACGGCCGTCCTCGCATTGACCCCCGCGGTGCGCCTGAACTGATTGACAGGTAGCTCCAGCCAATCAGCGTCGCGATAGGCGCGTTCTAAAAAACGCTGCTTAGTAACGAAGTTCCGCATAATCAACAGTTCGTCGTGAAAATCACGCACAATTCCGGACATGTCGATTAATTACTTCGATTAATTTAATTACGATTATCGTCTTTTTGCGCGTTTTCATGCAGATTTGCCAAGTAGTAGAAAACGCCCGAGAAGATACTCTTCATGTATCGCATGTATTATCATATAATAACAACTAGATCGTCTACAGGTGCTATGTCTTGATAGTGACACACTTCGTAATCGCGATGTTTTATATATTAAAATGCATATGGTCATGGAGTGATGCTGCTGGGAATGATAGACATCTCCAGCGTGACCGTTCGCACGCACCCTTGAAAAATATGCCGCGCATGTTTTGCGCTACTTCGATGCCGTTGCGTGGATCCTTTCCCTGGGTCATGGTTCTGTTTAGTGCCACGGCATACAGAATGACGGCGTCATGCAGAAAGGCAGCATACCGGTCCCCCTACAGCGATACGTAGATAACGATCGATAACACACAGACATCCCTTCGTTGTCACTCCGTCAACGTCCTACTGATTTTATAAACCTCGTAGATCTCGCCACTCGAACTTTTGGCGAGCAATCGTGGTTCTGCTGTTGTATTGTGTTATCACCGAGTTATATCGTTAAGATAAGATGTTGGGTATTGTTACTCTATACATCATCTTTAAGTATCTTATCTTTAAAACTGCCCTGGTGGTTTTTTGCTACTCCTGTGCTTTATCTGTTAATTGTATGTACTGTAACTTCATGCTCTTTCATTCGTGCCACTGTACATTGTAAAAATACTAATTATGCCCAAATAAATATTTTTTGGATTGTAATTTGAATGTCAATTTAAACTCTCCGAACGTTCGAGGACTGTAACCCACATGTGGCAACGCGTGCCTGCAACCCATTCCACTCATTCATACACGTGTGCATGCGTCCAGCAAAATCCTTCTTTTTTTGTAGATACGTGACTTTGCGCCGCTATGATTATATATGTGTGAAAAGCTGCTGCGTTATCGAGAATCTTATAGAATCTTGGAGGTCAAACGAGCACGATGCAACTTAAATAGAAAAATTATTTTTGGAAGTGGGGGAATACAGAGATCTTGCAGGTAGCAAGGCAACACTATACTCTGTTCACTGTGCGTCGCATCGAGCGTGTTCGTGCTCATCTTGGTGGAATTCTTGAAATTCTCATTCTACTCGTCTATGATCCTACTCGGCAGGATAAATAGGAGACATGAGCGTGGCAAGATGAATAGGACACATGGGCGTGGATGAGATGGATATAGCACACGTACGTGGGTGAGTTGATGAGATATAATGCGTGAGGATACTGATAGGAGACAGGTACGTGAGTGAGATTCGTGAGATAAACCTACGTGGGTGAAATAAGAGACACGACGTATGTGGATGAGATTGATAAAAAACAAGTATGTGGGTGAGATTGATAAGAGAAATGCATGTAGATGAGATGGATAAGAGACATGCATCTGGATGAGGTGAATAAGAGACACGTATGTAGATGAGATGGATAAAAGACAAGTATGTGGATGAGATGGATAAGAGACAAGTATGTGGATGAGATGGATAAGAGACAAGTATGTGGGTGAGATGGATAAGAAACAAGTATGTAGGTGAGATTGATAAGAGACAAGTATGTAGATGAGGTGGAAAAGAAACAAGTATGTGGATGAGGTGGAAAAGAAACAAGTATGTGAGCGATGAAGAAGAGACGTCTCGAGTGTTGGAGGCTCGTGTTTGGGAGTTTCCGGTCCAGGCGGATACGGTTTAGTGGCATCAGCTATGTGGGTTGATATCGTCTTTTGCAGACCCCGTCTTTGGTCACGTACCATAATCTATACCCCCGTCGTTTACTTACATAAATATTCATAACGTCCGAGCCTTTCGGCAAGAACTGTTTCCACGGAGGCTTACGCATGCGGTTCGCTACCTCAATGCGAAACTCATCCACCTGAGCGCCGGCGAGTGAGGCCAGACTCACCTGAAACAAAACAACGATGCCGCCCCGTCATCACCACGATCTCGTCGTTCGTCGCTATCAAAATAACTCACGTAAAGGTTCATAATATCCACGCCCGGCGGGAGGTACGCATTCCAGGGCGGCTTAGTGAAATGGGAGGAACTAGAGTTTATTTTGCTATAAGGTAGTATGATTATGCATGACACGAAGTATTTGCTAGTCTAGTACTGGAGAAATTAGCGTTTGGATGCGCATTGTGAGTCTTTAAGGATTCTAGTGTAATAACTAACAAGGCAGGACTTATTGACACACTTGGGGAGCGTGCACAGGCTAGCGGCTTAGCTAGTGTGCGAGCCACAGTGCAGCAACGCTTCAGCACGCTTGCGGGGACGCAGTGAACCGGCGAGGCGGCGGCCATCTTGGCCGAACGCAAACCGGTTTTGTCAGCCGTGCAGCTGCTGTCCGGCCACACAAAGGCCAGCGTAGCTGTGCCTCCGGCCAGCGTGTATCCATACGCAGGGCACCAGTGGGCGTGCATGACAACAGCGGCGGCCATCTTGAACTGTCGCAAACGGGTTTTGTGCGCCTAGTAGCTATAGGCCGGGACAAAGAGGCGGTTGGCCACGCCACGCCCAGCGGCCAGCTGCCAGCAGCAGGGAAGGCAAACGGGCCTGCATGCAGTGCCAGTGACGGCATAGCCGCAGCCCACGCATTGATTTTGTCTTCTATTCAGTTGCAGCATTTGAAAGACGGACAGTACACAGCGATACGCGACTGTATTGTAAACAATTACGAATTGTTTGCTACCAGTGATAAGATGTTATCACATACGCATTTGGTAACGATGCGGATTAACACGCACAACTATGCACCGATATCACGTGCACTGTACAGGACACCCTATCTACATCGGGAGGCGTTGGAAAAGCATATCAATGCTTTGTTGGAAGCGGGGATTATTTCGGAAGCCACGAGTGATTGGACGACGCCCGTGTTTATCGTACCTAAGAAAGGAAGCTCTACCGGTCGATTGGTAGCAGATTACCGGGATCTTAACGCAGCTACCGAGTCAATCGTGTATCCCCTACCAAGGATTGAAGATATTCTGGCTTCATTAGCCAACGCTAAATATTTTACCACGTTGGATTTGAAGAGTGGTTATTTTCAGATACCTCTGCATCCTGACGACCAACACAAGACGGCTATCATCACGCATAAGGCTACGTACATCTACCATTTCGTTCCTTTCGGCTTGAAAAATTCGCCTAGTGTCTTTCAGCAACTGTTAAATAACGTGTTAAAGGGGCTTACGGAGAGATTCGCGGTCCCGTACATCGACGACATCGTGGTCCACTCCCCGACGTTTGAGTAACATCTTATAGATATACAGGTGGTGTTCGATCGTCTGCGTGAAGCGCGTTTAACATTAAATCCGTCTAAGTGTGAATTTCTTAAGCAATCTGTGAGTTATTTATGACATGTGATCAGCAGGGACGGAGTGAAGCCAGATCCGCTTAAAGTCGCATAGTCCAGTTGTGAAAAGCTGTTTTTGGGGTGAACGTGGTTTCTGCGTCCCCACAAAGTTTTTTTGCGGAATTTGTATCTTTGAAGGGTGCAGATTAAGAATCTGGATGATGCCGGTGTGGCACCCTTGGGCATTTTGCATAATATGCAAATTAACGCGGCCATTACCGAAATTTGAGGTTTTGGCCATAACTCGCTTGCTTTACAAGATAGAAGTAAAATTCTGGTGTCTACCCCCAGGTTTTCAGCGTTTCTGGTTCTGTTTAGGTCATCCCCAACATGATTTGATCATGTTCATATGCATAATATGCAAATTAACGCGATCATTACCGAAATTTGAGGTTTTGGCCATAACTCGCTTGCTTTACAAGATAGAAGTAAAATTATGGTGTCTACCCCCAGGTTTTCAGCGTTTCTGGTTCTGTTTAGGTCATCCCCAACATGATTTGGTCATTTTCATATGCATAATATGCAAATTAACGCGATCATTACCGAAATTTGAGGTTTTGGCCATAACTCGCATGCTTTACAAGATAATACATATATTGTTGCTTTACAAGATATATATTACAATATTGTTACGTAGTTGTACCGGTTATAGTTTATGAGCAGTGTACCGTCCTTTGATTGACATGAAACCATTCGACCCGGATACTATGTTGACTGCCATGGTGGAAGCTCAGAAACTTACCAACTCTTGTGGAAAAACAGTCACGGTATTCACCAATGATCAGCAATTATACCGAGTTGTAGTGGACATTAAATGGGTATACCAGGGACAGATTCCCTGAATTTGAATTCCTAGACTAGGTGGAATGCACCTCTCATGATTTTCGTCAGCTGTGTTGGGTCTTGAGGGTGCGCGAATAGTTGGTCTCGATGATATCCTGAACGTTCAGGATCTTTTGGGGAGTAGACAGAAAAAAACATGCTGCAGGGAAAGAAGTTCCCACAGCAATGTCAGGCATTACGGTCTCTGTGTATTGGAAGCAAGTATTGTGTTAAGTTGTGTTGAAAAACCTTCGATACCTAATGAGGACTGATTATTTCAACTAAGGCGCTGTCCGAGCAGGAGCAAGAACAACACGAGCTGTGGCGTCGGACTGTTGGATCAAGCAGTTCTTTTGAATTCGATGGTGTCTGTACGGGCAGAGCGGCTGAGGGGACATGGCCCCGTGCATTCTGTGGGCTGTTCACAAAGATAATGATGCCTTACTTCTTCCGCAGCTGGACAACTCATAACTACCCTCGATATGGATTCATCTTTCGAGCGATGGAAAACTCCCCCCCCCCGCCCTCCCCCCCTCCTGATGAAATCCTGGGGAAATTCATTAGAGGGGAACATGTGATTCACCACCAAAGGCAATTTCGACTGGCATTTTTGGTCTGAATAATGTACACTAGGCAGACCACAATTCCATGAGGTTAGTGGGAAAGGACCTCAAGGGCATAAATAGCACTTTAACATTGACAGAACCATCAGCCGTGAAACGTTGGGGCTTTCAGCATGCACGTTTTGTTTGCCAAGTTGCAAAGTGATGTGGCAACAATCACACAAAAGACTGGACAAACGTAGAGGTGTCATCAACACAAAGGAAGGGGAACTCCAGCCACGAGTCAACGTCAGATGAAAAAGACAGCAGCAGAATACTCCGCAACAAGGCTGGAGGTTTTGCAGCTGCATCCCCTTTGACTCCGACTGACCACGCAGATGGAAATTTTGAAACATTCTGTCAAATGTAGACATAGTCAGTTAGAAATAGGCAACTTACCCCAGATGCGTGTTTATTGAATAAAAGTGGCCAACAGGTTTCTAATAGCTCCTACACCAAAAGAAGTTGCTGACAATGGCATTAGCTAAAAAAATCTGTGCGGCGTGGGAAACACAAGATGTGTATATAATGTGAACGCTAATCTACTCAATAGTGCTAGCGGTTGCAGCAGAACCACAGAACATTGGACTACTGTCCTCATGTTACTAAACATGACTTGCCTCCAATACCTTACTTCCATGTTCAATAGAGCAATGCGGCGAAAGAGAGGATAGCGAACACTAAGTCTGATCTAACAGAAAAAGCTAGCAAGTGGCGTATTCTCATCTCGCGTGTTGACAAGGTGGATGCGGAACTATTGACGGTGTGTCACTCCTGTGGTCTGTGCATTGGACAGAGAGAGTACAGCCACTAAATTAATGTAGAAATTTCTTTGAATATATGTCATGAGAAAAGCTGCCTCACGTCGGATGTTTACCTAACTTTTGACAGGCGAGATAACGTCTATTCAAGCGCAGAGCGTGGCACGCTGGGAGCTCCCAGGGCCTCCATCTAAAATCTATCGAGCTCACGTTGCCACCCCAAAAAGGTTGTGCTCAACTGGCTCACGAGAAAACAATGATTCCAGCCTGAGTAGACTTTATAATATGTGATTATCTGGTAGAGAAGTGTTTCTCCAGCTAGAAGACCCAGTTGAACCAAGCCTTGTTGTATTTCTGGCCGATAAACGATTCGAATAAACTTTTGGTGGACATCAGCGTAATCGTGCTGACCTACGGGACAACCCAACGGAGCGAAGGCTGACGTACAATTGGTACACCCAGATACTGCACGTTGCCCATCAACCAGGAAGGCGTGACGGCATCAAAGTCATTGGGCGATTTGATTTACTGATGTCTTCGGTTCTGTTAATGCATGGTTTGCAACCAACAGAATGGTGAAGTTTGCTTGGAGAATGGAAGCCACCAGACTCGAGAGGGTCTCAGTTGACATACAGGCCTCAACAGTGGAAAAGAGAGTAAAGGCATTTGACTGTAGCCACATCTTTTGGCTACCCTGGACTTTCTGCTGTGACTCGGTTGCCAAGCTGCATTGAAATTGGCAAAAGGCCGTCAATCAACAAGTGCAAAGAAGGGCTCACATTTCAACATTTGGGGGATCTTCACTCATCGATTGGATGGATGTTAGATTGCTCTGAAGCCACAAAGTTCATCGGCGCTTGTAGTGGCAGCAAAGAAAGAAATGAACTTGTTCAAAATTCGAGTTGATCTGCTGGCAAGGAAATGGGGAAGAAAACATCATGCTGTCACCACATCTGAAATCGATACCACCAACGAGTGAGGCGTTCAGGCGAAATGTTATACGAGCCACATGTGTTTTACAATTGCGGTATTGGGGGAAATCAAGTCCCTGAGCCAGATTCCCCCATTCTTTGACGCTACGACAATGCGATGGTCTCGCGATGAATCCCACTAAAACTCTGACTCTAAAAAACACTCCCGCCAGATGTGGCTCTTGCGCCAACCTGAGTGTTTAGGTTGCTTCGATGGGCATGTTCAACCGAATGAAAAACCAAATGTAGTACTTATTCAGAGCGTTGTCGTCTGCATACAGCGACACTTGCCGTGTTATTCTTCTCTTGCTGCCTGTCATGCAGAATACACACTGTCAAAAATCCTACAACAAGGGACATAGAAAGTGGCGCAGATGACGAACAATAGCAGAGATTTCTTATGATGAAATTAGAAATATGACTTTGTGAATGGAGTGAATACAGGGGGTTTGTTGCAGTAAAACAGATTAGTAGGCAGCTGTGATGCGGCAGAGAATGTGTGAACTTGCCCATGCAAGGCGAACATTCATAACATAATTATAAATATGCATTATTAACTTTAACTGATCTGTTAGTGCCAAAATGCGTATGTATTACTGTGATGACTTATCCCGGCATAAAGACTTTCCAAGATGGGTTCATATTGCATCATACCTTTTGGCATGGATATCATTCATAACACCGGTGTAGCAAGGGTTATTGGGCGATATGTTACCTAATTTAGCATAATTATGGCATATGCAAATGGCCAGATCAGTTTATGATTCGGTTCTAATCAGAATCAGATAACCCTGAAAACCTTTGAAGTTAGACACCACATTTGCTTATGTCATCTTTTATAATAAGCGATCCCCCGTTGCGGCCAAAAATGAAATTTGGTAATGGCCGCCACTAATTTACATATTTATGGATATGGAAATGAGCAAACCATTTTGGCTTTGGCCTAATCGGATCAGAGAACCCTGAAAACCTAGAAGTAGACACCAAAAAATCATACGTTTTCTTTTTGATAAAGCGAGTAATGGCCAAATAATGAAATATCAGTAATGGCGCCTTGATTTGCATATTACGCAAAATGCCCAAGGGGTACCAGATTGCAATATGCAAAAAGGCATCATCCGGATTCTCAATCAGCACACCCTCAAAGGTTATAAAATCCGCAAAAAACTTTGTGGGACGCCAAAACCACGTTAGTGCTCTTACAGCTGGACTAGCAGCCATTCAAACGATGAAGGAGCCCACGACAGTCAAGCAATGCGTCGTGTTCTCGGGATGGCTAATTATTAGGAAATCACATTAAGGATTTGCAAAGCTGGTTGGACCGTTAACAGCCTCACCAAGAAACACGCACGGGTTCGTGTGGAATGACGACCGCCAGCGTGCGTTCGACGCATTAAAACAGCGTTATTGACAGCACCAATTCTCGCTATCCGCAAATTAATGACCCTTATTTTCTTGTATACAGATGCTAGTGCATACGCCCGTCGGACCGTATTGTCGCAAAAGGACGAGCATGGGCAGCAGGTTGTCATTTCATATATTAGTGCTAGGCTAACTCCTACACAGGCAAGATGGCCAACCGTGGAGCGCGAAGCTTTCACTATAGTATTTGCGCCTACAGAAAAGCAGGCATTTTTTTAGCTGGCAGTAGATTTACTATAATCTGTGATCATTTACTACTCAAAATTCTTGCTAACATCACCGAAGTTGCAAAACCCCAAACTGTTGCGAATGGGCCATGATTCATTAGTGAATATAGCCTACCATCGTGTACCGAAAGGAGGCCGAAAATGCGAATGCTGATTTGTTGTCAAGATTAACTACAGAGCAGGAAGCCAGACGACGTCGGAGATACGGCACGCCACGCAAAGCGAATCCAACCGGCAACCAGAGCGGAACCGTTGCTACGGGAGAGCATCAATACAGTGACCATAGCGGTACCACCATGGACAAAGCAGGCGAGGACACCACCGCAGGTCAAGCAGTCGTGCGAGGCGCCACCTGGTGGACGCACCAGCTACAGAGCGGTAGTAGTCAGGTATGACAAACAATACACACCTAACGCACACAGCTCCACCTGGCGGCGAGGGAGGAGAAAAAGACGGTCGGGATGCCATACGACCATCGCGAAACAGTGCAGCTACAGAGAGAGGCACACCGCGAGGAGGAGCCGGCATTCTCATGAACATTACGACACCGCCAAGACAACAGTGGCTTTGCGCTACATTGGACATTCCAGGCAATGCAATCAGCAACGACAGTGCTGCCATCGCTGTTTCGAAATATTGGAGCAGCAATGCAAGGACCCGCTATTATACAAGATACGTGTGCATTGACATCACCTGATGCTACAATTAAGGATTTAAACGTGCTGACTAATACATGATTTTGGGACGATTTTATTGCAGCATATCATCAGAGGCGACAGGCAAACACGGAACCTAGGGTGCAGCGAGTAGTACCACCACACTAATCAGATGGTTATAACGGACGTATCATCACGATAAACATCTATAGTGCACATTTAGGCTTTGCCAAAACATATGCTAATGATCAAGGAGAGATATTATTGGCCAAAAATGTATTCGACGATTTACGATTATGTACGCAGTTGCCTCATCTGTAATCACGAGCTAACCTATGTACGTTCACCTTTAGCAGCGGCGCCAACGCCCGGGGCGCCTTTTGAAGTGATAGCGGTGGACACATGCCAGTTTCCAGCGACGCCTTGTGGTAATCGATACGTAATTTATTTCCACGATTTGTATACGAGCTGGCCGGAAGTTTTTGCGGTTAAGGATAAATCAGCCGAAACAGTGGCTAATCTCTTGATTAACGAAATCATCCCGAGACATTCTTGTCCGAGGATTTTACTTTCCGATAATGGCACGGAGTTTTGCAATAAGATAATGGATAAAGTAACGGAACATTTCCAGATAAAAGCCATGTCATAAACGTGCGCACCATATCATCCTGCTTCTAATGGAGCAAACGAACGCTTTCACAGAGTTTTGAACTCGATGTTGTCGCACTATGTTGACGGGGCACAGACGTCATGGGACTTGTTGTTGCCACCACTATTGTTAGCGTATCGGTCCGCTATTCATACTACGGCGCATCATAGTCCTTTCAATTTGTTGTACGGCCGAGCAACGGTATTGCCTATGGATAATTTGTTATTACCAAGAAGGAAGGCGTACGATGAGGAACCGATCTCGCAAGCTCTGGAGAGATTCCACCAAGCGTATGCGCACATGCGAACTGCGACGCAAGAGATGAGATGCCATAACAAGAAGCTTTACGACAAGCGGGCAAAGCTTCAGCAGTTCGAGGTTGGAGATCCAGTATTCTACCACGACCCGGTACTGAAGCCAGAGACCAACCATAAGCTAAATAGCCCGTGGAAAGCGTATTTTACGGTCGTAAAAATAATAACACCTAAGAAATTTCTGTTGCAACACGAAACCACACATCGCCAGGTCACCTCCCATGTGGATAACATGCGAGCCGCCTATCCGTGGTTGCGCTGGGACCAACCGCAAGGAGAAGTCACGACCAGACCCATGAGGGAAGCCAGAGCTGAAGTTATACCTGAAGCCATAGCGGAAGCTGCTACGGAAGCCAGCAAGGAAGCCACACCTAGAGAGCGTACAATGACAGGGGCTACCAGGAAACAACCACTTCGGCAGGCAAAGCTAGCCTATCCTACGGGGAGCGACGCTTCCATATCCAGTGACGATTCGGATTCAGGGGATGAAGCCAGGCCACCAAGACAGAGGGCTTCATCTGAGAGTAGCTATAGCGATAGCGATCTTTTACCGTTAGCAAGGTTGGTGCAATCGCCGTTGCAGTAATCATCTACGTCGGCCTCCCACTCGGACACCTCTGATCAAGGACTGTACGAGTAGGAAGGAAGTCAAGCGACAGGCGACACACAATGATGCCAACAGGACCATGGGCCTGGGGCATTATTGACAACCATGCGACACATAAGGAGAGCCATGACGATGGCACACCGGATCGTTATAGTCATGGGGGAAGGGGAGAGGTATACAATTCAGGGGCTACATTCGTTTCAGCTAGCTTCAAGCAGATTTACAAGCGAGATTAGCGGGATTCGAAATTACCCAGGGGGCATTCCAACACGCCATAGAACATTCATTGACAGTTTTCAACCTGACAAAGACACAGGTTAAACTGAATCATGACACTTTGAATGAATTAATCGATGGAGTAGAGACAATGCGACAGTTTGTTAATAGTATAAACGATCAGCTGTTAACTTTGACTATTACCCTTAACACTAGGACAGCAGCCATAATTAGACTACAGACCACGATTGATATGATGATGTTGACCTTACAGGACGTTACGAGCATTGTCGCGGACTTGGAGCATTCGTTAACTAGCTGTCTGACGGGAAGGTTACCCATTTCATTAGTACCACCGACCCATTTGCAGAGCATATTACAAAGTATTAAGCAGGTTATCCCAAACTACCTTGCC
This sequence comes from Priapulus caudatus, assembly GCF_000485595.1. Lineage (NCBI taxonomy): Eukaryota > Metazoa > Priapulida > Priapulimorpha > Priapulimorphida > Priapulidae > Priapulus > Priapulus caudatus. The sequence continues at coordinate 23,156 of NW_014578027.1, read as the reverse complement.
ATGCCGAAAGCATTAGACGAAACCATTTTGTATTACTATAGCTTATTGCAGACCATAGTCATACCAGTGCAGAATTCCTTCCATGTACTGACGTTCCTACCACTTAAGCATGTTGGCCAGATATTCAACATTTTTCAAATGTTGCCAGCACCCCAATATATTAATGATACCCAGGCACACGTCTATTATGTGTTAGATAAGGAGTACGTTACTTTTGCGCAAGATAAAACGCGCTATTTTTATCCGAAGGCAAATTTAGTACGTAAGTGTCTTCACGAAACTCATAACATCTGCCAGGCGGAATCCGAAATTTATTATGTTAGAGGGTCTAAGGATTGTTTGGTGGCGTTATTTTTAAGGCAAGCCGAGCTCATACAAACCTATTGCCAGAGAAGGATCAAAATGTGTGCTAATCCTAAGCATTTAGTGACCTATATTGGTAATGGTCACTGGCTTTTGTCACCAGTAAAGGCATTTCGGCTAACTATTTCATGTCAGACTACCAATGACCAGGCCCCTACTATTACGGACATGGAAATAAAGTCACGTCAACTGGTTTCGTTGCAATCGGGTTGCAGTGCGCATTCGGCTGACCTTACCTTGCCAACCTTTTACTTTCATGATTCGTCTGTAAATCTCACCAGATCGCTGGTTAATATATTACCAAGGGAGCTACAGACACCGACAATATGGGCAGATCTGGCGGAGTTGGCGGTAAAAAGGGGTAATGCCACAGATCTGATTCCACAGTCTATAGTACCCCCTAAGCTCTATGAAACCCATGACTTAGATATCGCATATGACCATCTTAAGGATGCCATAGCTAATAGCCGAAGGGTACTCGATACTAATGAGGCAGCTCAGAACAATTTTCAGAGTGCACACATTCAGTGGCATCAGATATTGGTCTATGTTGCCATCGTGGTTGTAGCGATTGTCGTATTGTACTGCTGCTGTGCGCCACCACACCTCCGTCCACGCCTATGCCAATCGTTCCCCGGCACCACACCGGCTCCTACCATTATACAACCCACTGTGCAACCCCTGTTGCAACAGATTCATGCAACAGCACCCTTCGTCCCGCAGCGCTTATATCCGACGGTGCACCCTGAAGAAATGGAGCATGAAATAAGCCACAGGGTAAGAGCACATCCATTAGAGAATGTGCGGGATGGCGAGGAAGTGGAGATGAAAACTCTCGCTCGTTCAACGCGTTATCATAACAATTAAGACTATACTAAGGAGGCTCCATAGTTTATTAGTATAACGATGCGTTAAGCGCTGGTGCCGAGAGTGGGACATTTGTTCTCGCCATAAGGGGATACGCAAGAGGGAAAGCTTGGCACACCTTGGCAAGGTCCGCTCCTAGTCACCAACGAAAGAGATTTTCGTACGCTCGCGAATACTTGGCGGTATTTTTTATATGCACCGAATATCGCCGGGCTCGCCGAGAAAACAGAGTGATCATTTTCAATATGACCAGCTCGCCGAGGTTACACATTTTCTGCCCGAGAAAACCACCAGCGTTGAGCGCTTACCGTAACTCCTTACCTCCCTTTACCCGCACGTGGGAAGACAGACAGTGGGGAAGGAACGCTATTACAAACAGCATGCTTATACTACGATTGGCAGAGTGAGGTAAGCGTGCAAGCAGGGCTTCTACCAGCTTCAGCTGTTTGAAGTTTTGCCTGCTTTCACATGAACGCACACACAACCAAGTGTTTTACGTTAATCCGAACGAGCGGTCACACGAGGTGAGGCGGTCCAGCACGAGGTGAGCGGTCACTCGAGGTGACGACACTGGCACTGATATTCACGCATGCACTTAAAGGTTTACTATAGCACGCTTAACGCGTACAGCGGCGGAAAGCCGTAATACTGGTGATTTCTACCCTGACGGTTCTGGCATAGAAACAGCTGGAGTGACTACCGGCACAGACGTGAATTCTGCACCGTATTCTGTGCATATCTTAGAGCTAGTCGTCTAGCGGCTAGTACTGCTCGAATTTACAATAGCGCAAAATCTGTCGAGTTACGTGGCCTACTTTCAGACCCTAGTAATACTAAATTGTGGTATAGATCGATAGACGGAGTGTCTACAGAAGCGTATATCCTGCTCTTCGCTATATCTTAACCCGGTGTAATGCCAGGGAGACACGCTCCAACCATGGCGAAACTTTTATCATCCCACAGTCGTAACACTGTACATGCATATGCATACCTTACGCGTGATTGTGTACCTGTGGTTGCTATAATTTTCCTTAGACGGCCCAAAACTCCGATATCGTGTCGGGCAGAGGGTGGTGGTTTGTAGAAGACACCTCTCGCAACATCGGTCGCAAGGGCACGGACGGGTGTTTTGCCCCCCCCCCTTTCGACGACGTCCAGCGACCCAGGCGACCATGGCTTCAACATCACTGCGAATAGAGGCGTGACTCTCTATCCGGTCTTGATAAGCCTATTAATGGCGCACTCGGTAACGTCAAGGAAAGGAAGCGTATGCAGAGCTATCTGCACGATTCGTCTAAGAAATGCAGAACCAACTAATATACACCATTTCCGCAGCCTGGCGGTACTTACGTTAAGCTGTTTGTGGTAATTGTCTCAGCAAATATTCCACTAAGGCATATGCTGGTTAGCTAACCAGGAACTGACGGAATTACGACGGACCGTGTGGCAGGTGACCTTTGACGGCTGGCCTGACTACGCCAAGCGTTTTAGCCTGAGAGGAGCAACACTCACCGGGGGCGACCTTCTCTGCAGCTTCCGGTGGCCTTCTTGTGGCCAGAGTTTTTCTGTGTGTTTTCCTGAGCTAGAGGAGGCTCGGACGGCGGCTTCGTTGGGCGTCACGACAGGCTTGCCAAATAGCACCTCTCCGTAGCCTCTGGGCATTCGTGGGCCTTGCCGGAAGGCGTAGCACGGGCCAGACTCTAGCGCAATGATGCAATCGTCAGGATTCCCCTCGTCCTGCATCTAACGTCGCAAGAAGTCTCATCACGATCCTGCAGCCGCGACGTGAAATCCGACGATATACGGCTGTGTTGCCAGTCGATTCTCTCAGACGGCCCTCGTCACTTGAAGAATGTTGTTTCTAACCGTGTGGATGACGGCTGTGCTTTGGCCAAACGCGGCGCATGGCTCTGGCACAGCTTCTCGCTTCGTAATGCTTAAGATCGTCCGTACGGCCAGCAACACTCGGTCGGATGCTCCTCCTGGCGCTCTGTACCCAGCGAAGCGTCGCTCTCCTTTGCC
>NW_014578027.1:15035-18904 GCF_000485595.1 Priapulus caudatus | reverse complement strand
CAGACAACTCATTTCCGGCGATCGGTACGTGGTACCGCGAACGACGAGCCAACGAGGAGCGCGAAGCAGTGCGTTCGAGAGGCGTGTTCCCACGTGAGTAGAGCAGATGTCGCATTCATGAAGTAGGTCGGTGGTCGGTGGGTGCGCGTGGTAGGTAGTGATGATGTGGTGGTGGGGTGTGGTAGTGGTACACCCCGCGGTGTCACCACCTCCTCGTCCAGGTGAATCCTCCCGGGTCCACACCCCCGAGCTGCCTGTCCCCCCACCCACGGTCTCCCACCCCCCCCCACACATCGGTGGTGTGCAGTGACACATCCCTCTGGGTCCCGCGAACCGTCGCAGCACCGATCCACGCCCGTGCAACCCGACCACCAGCCGTCAATAACAGCCCCGGGTCACCCTCCGACAACATCCGCCTCGGGCGTGGTGTTTGGTGGCCCCCACCTCCCCACCGAGTCGGCCACTCCTAAGCAGTGCACAACCACACGGTCGCGCGAGTACCGGTCCTCCCCCATATAACCCCACCACAGCGGTCCATCCGCCCCCCGCACACCCCCAATCGAACCCGACCCGTGCGCAGCCCACCACCCCCCGACCTCTACCCGCGTGCTCGGCAACTACCCACACCCACCCCACTCCACGCCGAGTCCGCTGACCCCCCACTCACCCACGCCCATCCCCCCAGCCATATCCATCCTCCACATTCGCCCCACTGGCACTCACCTCCGCTCAGTCTCTCCAGTCAACAACACAACAGCCACTCACACGTATCACACTCCCACTCCCTACCTCATCATCACCAAGGAGCGCACACACCATCACCCCGAACAGCCACACCACTCCTGGCCAGTAACACACAGACGTTCCAACCTACCACACCGACTTCGGTGCTCTCACCCATGTCGCCCGCTCTCCGCCCCCCCACCCGCAATCACCGCCGGGCGCCACCGCCCCCGCCGTCAGTGGTCGGCTAAGCGTATGTTGTCCTGCCTTTGCCTGCTAGTACCCCAGTTTCTGCTTATTGTGGGAGTTTAATCTTGTTGCTCCCGTCTCGTAGTCATGAATGCCTGACAACCTGCGCCCTCTCCGCCCTGTCTCGTTGCTTACGGCTTGCTCTGCTATCACCTAGCTGTTTCTTCCAATCTAGTTGCTCTTCCCCCCCCGGCCAGTCAGTCCTCCAGACTCTAACAGGCACCAGCCGCTGCTCTGCTCAGCCCCCCCAATACCGATACACAGGTCCCACCCCCCTCGTAACCCACACTTTCATACTCGACCCTCACACCACGCCGCACCGATCGCCCCCCGCGCCACGTCCCCCCAACTCAACCCTCAGCCTTCACCCCTACTTCATCGACACACCCCAGGTGGTGTGATAATGCTGACTGCTGCTGCTGTTGTTGCTGGTATGGTGAAGCTGCCTGCTCTGTTCGTTGTTCTTACGTAATGTAGAAGCAATGCAGTAGTCAGCTATCCTCAGCGCTTGTCCGATTACAAATTTTCGTTTATCTCGGTATCGAATTTCTCTAAATATGTTGTGATCCAATTTCGTCGTTTGCAAAACCGCAGCTCTGAGAATACGTGCCGCCTTCCATTTGATAAACAACGCACACACCGCCCAATCGCCGCGAAACAAGGTGATGTTTAGAGTTTGGGTGCCTTCCGTGTAACTCAAGCTAGAGCCGGTGACCCACCTATTCCCGCCGTTGCCCTGCGACAAATGACGATTTTAAGACACCACGCCGGACATAACACCGTCACCGACCCGCAGAAACCCATAGCTAGCTAACAGCACGCACAACGCTCTTGCTTGCCACCGAAATCCACTGCGCGCTTTTCCAACAATCCTGGGTCCGCGTTGTTAGAAACAAAATTCAGTCATTAACAAATCACTCTCAACACGTTACTCTGTTCTCACCATACCGTTGCCGGATAAACTGTCCTGAAGTTACACAATCTTCTAATACGCACCATGGAATAGAGGACCTCTCATCTACGAAAAATAACTGTTTTAAAGATTTGAGACTAATGTCCAGGACTATTGAACTAAGAACTCACTCGTAGAAATAAATGGCAATGTCAGTTCTTAGACCGAACGTGCACAACACGCTTGCATAATCGACTCTGCAAGCTTCGCATAACGATAAAAGATTGTAAAACTTCCTGTAAGATTCCAAGCCGATAACCATTTTAAAGACACAAATGTCGACCTGGTGGTGTAGACTCTGGTTTGACGCCACGTGTTGCTAGTTCTACTCATACATATTCTTCGCGCCGAGTTATAGCATAAATTATACATGTAACTATACGCTATGCTATGACTGTAATAGCGTATACTTATGTAACTCGATTGAAATGATTTATGGAAACCACTCGTTTGCATAGATTAGCAGAGCCGAGTGGGGTTGCCGTACAAAGAGAAATAACCCCAACAGGACTTACTCTACAGCGATGTCATGCATCGCAACTCTAACAGATATCAAATCTTTCTAACATTTATGTCTCGAACTTTGATTCCTCAACAGAAACAGATCTGAACAGACAACAGAACAGACACAGAAACAGAGACAGAACAGAACAAGAACAAACACGAACAGAACAGAACAGAACAAAACCAGACAGAAACAAATCAGAACAGAACAGAACACACAAAATAAACACGTGTCACCGCGGCCGGAACCTTGAAAATACATGGAAGGTCTTCCGGTATCATCTCCATCGTGTAGAACGCGTATTCGCCCCTGGTCATGCCGAGGTCGTACGCGTGGAGCATGAAGCGACGCCTGTCTTTACCAGGCACGATCACCATGATGACTGAAAACAGCAGCCGAGAGTCAAGTGCGGCGACCGCAGCGCCATCTATACCACACGACAAGAACCAAAATGGCGTCTGTTCTTAGTTTCTCGGGTGAAATAAATTTTTTTTTAAATAACAATTAAAATGTTCCAGTATCGAATACCGAAAATAACCGCCCCTCCCCATCAATTGACTATTATCTGTATGAGCGTGACAACTGCGCTTCACCAAGGTATTTTTTCAATGCCGATCAAGTTATACCAGCTTACATGTGTTTTTAACGCAAAAAAATTCAAAGTTTGCGTCGCTTTTTTATGGTTTATCGCCGATCATCTTCGGCGACTGGATTATACTTTGCTACGAAAACAAAACATTGTGTTGAAAAAAAGAAACCGTCTTCAATTGCGTACTTACCTCGGGCGACTTTGCTGGCTTCTATCAGCATCTTGCGTATCAGTCGATCGGTTGGGTTGTCGTCGTATGTCAGATGAATCGGTACCGTCACATTGTTATCACTGTGCGCCGAATAATCAAAAAGTACGCATGTTCATCCCGAGAGAACGGCGTGTATTAGCGCTCGATATTCTCTGGGCATGTGGTGTGGGAGTTACAGATGCTCTAGGGTAATCCCTGTACGAGCCAGTGTGTTGATATTAATTATCATAATGTTATGAGATGGCAGCATCCTCGTATATAATATCGTATCGGATATAAACGAGGCTTCGGCTGATGGAGTCAAGCCGGCTATGTAAGAATATTAAGCGCCAAATATAAGTCAGTGCAATCAACAGAATCTTCACATAATCTTGATCGATACAGCCAGAAGCCCCGCCACCGGACGATTGACATGAGATGCTGCTTGGATCTTTACACATACGCATATAGATATACGGAAATATACATAGTATAGACACACTTGCTCTGCATGTACATCATCTATACATACATATATATCAAGAGTACATAATAGCGATTATGTATTATGTATTAGAGATTATGTATTACATCTCTATTATGTACTCCTGATATACATATACAAATACATATGTAGTATAAATACATATGTACATAAATA
>NW_014578027.1:5732-15025 GCF_000485595.1 Priapulus caudatus | reverse complement strand
GAAGCGTATTTCGAATCACAGCGGGTGTCCTTCGTTCTCCAACTGCAGGGGATAAAATAAATATAAAGCAGACGCACTTACTCCGTGGCAGGTTCAATGACAGGGGAGTGAGAAAGGTCGGACTTTGCTATCGCCGCCGTCACAGCCGTCATCGTCGTTGCTGTGGTTCCAACGTTGCAGTCACCTATATAAAGTAACCTGTATGTACCTGTAATATACCTATAAGTATAAACCTGCATGCGCATCCATGCCCTCAGTGTGGGTCTAGGCGAGGGAGGGAGTCCTTGATTCGTAGACAAACTTATTCGCAAAGAAAGCTATAATATGGTATTTTGTCTCTTAAAAGCACCAGAGGACAAAGGATTGTCTTTTTACTTTGTTCACGTAAACTAGTTTGTCTTCAAATCGTCTTCGTGTAGCTTCTGATGTACTCTCTAGCAGAGCCGTGTGGGAGGGAAGGGCCGTGGAAGAAACAGCGGGCGAAAATCTGCTTGCTGCTTGCATGCTGACGTACCACCGCAACACGGGGGCCCGAGAAATAGATCCACTCTATGCTGCCAGTGCATGTTTGCCGCATTGCCTGCCGCGATATCTTACGATCACAGCTACTGTCCGCTCAGTACAAACGCTGTAATAGGAAAAACAAGGCGGTTAGAATACAGCCTGTGAAGTGCTCGTTGGGCGTATTCAGTGCTCTCTACTTTCGAACAGCGACTTTTGAAGCACAATCAACGAGGTTGTGAGATTTGCACGGAGCGACCAAGCCGTTTACTCAAGCGTGGGTAGCAACGCTCGTAGCCGTACGACTTTGTCTGAAATGCCGAATGATTTGCAACGGTGACCACGGACCAAGAAAACATGGTTACATTGCGTCGACAATACCAGGGCCAGCCATTCACGCAAAGCAATAATGCTGTGAGGTGGATGAAATTTCCACAGCGCATGCGGTCGCATAATCATACACTTGCTATTTATATAATTATTGTTATAATATATAATATATTAGATAGTATTCTTTACTTTTTTCATGTATATTATATATACCACGGGAACCTTACAAATAATCTTTACAGTTGAACATTTCAGGGAACACATTCTGACATAAAAAATCAGATGTTCCTTATAGCGCAACAAATAAAGCTATTGTACTGTTTATACATCGGTTCGGAAAGGTCCGCCAACTGCGAAAATTTGCCGACAACATTTGTGTACCTGCGTGTATACTCATGCAGCAACAGCAACGCGAGGATGAAGTGACGACCTAAGACAACGGCTTCGATGGATAGGTGATGTCGCGCGAGGTCGAAGCACGGTTTATCCGTATCGGAGACAGAATCATGAATGTATTAATATGCACAATTACGTATTCAATGTCAATTTACACAATTATGTATATGAATCCTACGCCACATGTACGCAGACGGTTAGACATATACACACACACACACCCACACACACACACACACAGCACATCATCACACACAGCACACATCACTCTACACTACACATTCACTTATGCGACGCGGCTACGCACGGCGAGACGCACACATCAACAACTCAGTCGGCCACACACACTCGCACTACTGTGAGCACACACACTCACACACACACAACACACATCAGAGCGCACACACACACAACACCACACGACACACAGCACACACACACACACAACAAACAAACACACACCACCACGAAACCAACACGACAAACAAACAAACACAATGAACACAGCACACTGTGGCACCACACATGACAGCACACACACACAGACCGAGCAGCACCAACACACACACACAGGCAACGCCACAACACAGCACACACAGCGGTCGGGTCGACCCCACACGCACATACAGCACACATAACACACACACACACACAGCATAACAAAACAAAGCAAACACACACACATCACAACACACAACACACACACTCCACCCAGGACACCACTGTGACATCACACAACGGCGGACACGGCGCAGACACAGGGGTCGGCACGACAACACACACACAGCAGCAGCCCAGCACACACACCAGCCTCAGGCGGATCACACACAGCCACATTCTGTAGGCGTTATAAGGCGTGGCGCACGTACGCTCAGACGGAACGGGTAGCTCGGCGGTTGGCGGTGCACGCGCGTCGATAGCCGATCGAGACCGGCGCTGGCGCTTGTCATGCCGCTGACGTAAGCGTGAAGGTGTCCTTCCACGGTTTGCCGAGAAGTCCCCATGACAAACACTGGCCAATTACAGCAGGGCAGACAGCGTGGCAGGCGCGCTTAGCCGTGATGTGAGATCGTGCGGGGATGGGGTTCGGGTGATAGAAAGAGAGAGAGAGGAGAAAGGGAGAAAGGGAAAAAAAGAGAAAGAGAGAGAGAAAAAAGGGAGAAAAAAAGATGGAGAGAGAAAGATAAAGGGTGAGGGGGTGAAAGAGGGAAAGGGAGAGATGGAGAGAGAAAAATAAAGTGTGAGAGAAATAGAAAGAGAGAGAGCGTGAGAGTGAGTGAGTGAGATAGAGGGTGAGTGAAAGAGAAAGAGAGGGCGCGCGCGCAAGAGAGAGAGAGAGAGGGGGGGATAGTGTGAGAGAGAGAAAGGGAAAGAGAGATTGGGGGAGAGTGAGAGAGAGAGAGGGCGAGAGAAAGGGAGAGAGAGATGGGGGAGAGTGAGAGAGAGAGAGAAAGGGAGAGAGAGATGGGGGAGAGTGAGAGAGAGAGAGAAAGGGAGAGAGAGATGGGGGAGAGTGAGAGAGAGAGAAAGGGAGAGAGAGCAAGGGGAGAGTGAGAGAGAGGGGGGAGAGAGAGAGTTGGGTGGAGAGTGAGGGAGAAGGGGGAGAGAGAGAGAGAAGGAAGGAGGAGAGAGAGAGAGCGGGGGAGGAGTGAGCAAGAAGACTCGTCCGTCAAGCGCGCTAGCATCACATGCAACCCATTACAATCTTAAAAAATAAACAGTTGTCCTTGTTGGCAATTGCAACCGGGCGCATCGGCCATCTGATAGTTAGGACGAGTTCCTGGTGATTCTTGCGAATGATACAGATCATAGCATAGCGATGTCGATCGGACGCAGATGCCTCATAGCAGATCCATAATACAGATCTCATACAGATGCATAATACATATCTCATACAGATCATAATACAGACCATAAGGACTCATAGGCGCCCATTCTATCGGCGTTAAGTGTGGCGATTCTGATTATTATACGGTATGCGTGGCTGCGGCGGCGGTGCTGTAATTACAGATTCGAAGGCACGCTCGGAATGAGATACACCACACGCCACAGCACAGCCCACACCACACACACCAGCACACACACAGCACACACACACACACATGACAGCCACCACACACCTCTGCCCAACCGCAACTGCCCGACACGATTTCCAGCCTACACACATTACACACACGGCAAGATCGACACACACCACACACAGCGCACGCACGGCACGCCCACGACGCACCACAGCACACGCAGCACGGCAGCGCAGCTGCACGCACGCACAAGACACACGTGCTTACACGGTTAGTCGCCTTCTTCCTGGCCTGCGATGCATTATTGCGCACGCCGGTCGGCATTCGAGCTGTCTGGCCTGCCATCGTCCTGCGTGCGCAACGTATCGGCGTCGCAAGCATGAGGGCGACAATCCGCCTAGACGCAGTGCACAGGCGAGCATTGGTCGGGCGGAGAAGGACGGATGATACCGAAGAACGAAAAAGGCGGAGGAAAAGGTGGGAGACAAAGATCGCAGATGAATATCGGTGACGAAGATTGAAGACAAAGAGCGGAGGAAAAGGTGGGAGACAAAGATCCGGCAAGATGAATATCGGAGACGAAGATGCAGCAGCGGGTTAGGTACGCACGGAAGGGAGAAACGCCGTTCTCGGAGAATCCGGTCGCTGTGCGTTCGGCAGATTCGGTTTTTTTACTGCGATTGCGGTAAAAAAGTCATGTAGAATCACTAAATAGATTTCTTGATTCTCGATGGCAACGTTCACTTGATAGCTTGCGAATACCAAAGCAGCTGCAGGCGCAGAGCAGCCCATGGGCAATCGTCTACACCGGTAAGCTGAATGTGCCAGCGATGCGGCTATATGTCCTACGTGAATGTGACAGATTGGTCAATACAAAAAGAGAATGAGAAGATGAAGCCCTAACCGTACGGCTTCAGCTGCACACGGGCGTGATCTTCAGGCCGGACTATAAAGCCGCGGCGGACGCTGCGCCCGCGTCTCATTTTATACTTGTTGCCTGAATCGCCTCCTTGGTGCACAACGTGGAACGCAATGGCCGCTCGTTAGCGACGGCGCACGGCGGCCATTTTGCTTCTCCGCTGCACGTTAACTGGAGAAGTGCTTCGTTAAAACCGGAATCTCTGGTCGTTGGCTTTTGATCGGCAGGCCGTGATCGCCGGAAGTATGTTTGTTAGCTGGGCACGTCTTTCTCTTTCCTCTCTCTCTGCTCGTCTTGCTCACCTCCACTACATCGTCTCGGTCCTGCTCCAATCGTGCAACGCCCAACCCAAATCACTGGCTCGTTTCTCACACTCTCTCGTCTGCTCCCCTGCTCTCTCTAGGAAGCCTATCTATTTCTCTCTCTCTCTCTTTGCTCTCTCTCTCCGACTCTTGCTCTCTCGTCGTCTGGCTCTCTGCTGTCTGTCTCCCTGTTCGTCTCAGTCCTTCTCTCCGTTGCATCGGAGCACGGGCCCATCGCCCTGATGGTGTCCGTGATCCGCTGCCCGTCCAATCATAACCCCCCTCCCCTCGTCTACGTGTCAGGGTCTTTCTCTAACACTCACGTCGCGTCGAGGTCTCTTCGACTCCGCTCTTCCGTTATCCGCCCTATCGTCTATCCCCCATCTGCAATATGCTCAACCTCCACAAGCCCTGATGACTGTGCATCTGTCGGAACCATTACCACACAAGGTCGCTCGTTTCTCGTGACTTCAACATAGCTACTAAAATACAGTTATTATGAAGGTAGATATATATATACTCGGCCTTCTTCCTACTGTCGGCTTTCTGACGGGTTCCTCGTCCCATCTCTACAGCTCGCACTCTCACTTACATGACACTGCTACTGCAATGATCGGCGGCTCCGCACGACAATTCGAACGACGGTCATGTCACGCTAGTCACTCAACCGCCCTCTGCTGCATCCGACCCCGTCTGCTCTGCTGTGGCAGTCTAGTGCGTACACACGCCTGCATCCCATACAATCGTTGCGCAAGAGACGCGCTAGACACATCTCCGCACACGACACATATATACCAGCATATATACTATCCACTATATATAGTATAATATTATTATATATATATATATATATATGCAATAGGCATAGCTAATCATATAGATACCAAATGTGCATGCCCGAAAGGCTCGCATAATTAAATATTTAAAACGGTATGTCNGAGAGAGAGAGAGAGAGAGAGAGAGAGAGAGAGAGAGAGAGAGAGAGAGAGAGAGAGAGAGAGAGACGAGAGAGAGAGAAAGGGAGAGAGAGATGGGGGAGAGTGAGAGAGAGAGAGAGGGAAAGGGAGAGAGAGATGGAAAGAGCGGAGAAAAAGGTGGGAGACAAAGATCTCATACAGATCATAATACAGGTATCATACAGATCATAATACAGATCTCATACAGATCATAATACAGATCTCATACAGATCATAATACAGATATCATACAGATCATAATACAGGTATCATACAGATCATAATACAGATCTCATACAGATCATAATACAGATATCATACAGATCATAATACAGATCATAACGGTCTCTAGGCGCCATCTATCGGCGTAGTGTGCGATTCTGATTATATACCGTATGCGTGCTGCGCGGCGGTTTATTACACATTTCGAACACCTCGGGAATGAGATACACAACACAACACAACACACACAACACACACAACAACACACACACACACACACATACAACACACATACACACACCACACACCACACACACACCACGCAGCACGACACACACACACCACGACACAACCCACCACACAAACACACACACACAACACAACACACACACACACACACACACACACCATACACACACACACACACACACACACACACACACACACACGCACGCACTGCACGAACACGCACGACGCACGCACGCACGCACACACACACGTGACTTACACGGTAGTCCTTTCTTCCTGGCCTCGATCATTATTCGGCCGCAGTCGATTCCAGCATGTTCTGCTCACGTCTGCGATCAAACGTCGGCGTACGAGCATGGCGCCATCGCCTAGAACAGTGTCACGGGCGAGCGATGAGTCGGCGGACGCAAGAGAAGACGATAGAATCGAGACGAAAAGCGGGGCAGGAAAGGTGGGGCAGACAAAGATCGAAGATAAATATCGGAGACGAAGATGCAGCCAGGGTAGGTACCGGCAAGGGAGACGCGTTCTCGGCAATCCCGCCGTCGCTCGTTCCGCAGATCGCGTTTTTTTTTACTGAGGTTCGTTAAAAAGTCACTTATAGGATCACTAAAAGTTTCTTGATTCTCGATGTGGCATACTTCACGGATTAGCTGTTTTTTGTGTCGAAAACAAAGCAGCTGCAGGCCAGAGCAAGCCACTCGCGCGCACCGCTCTCACGGTAAGTGATCGCTCGCAGCGGAGCGGCTTATATGTCTACGTATTCTCTCGCAAGATTGGTTCGTCAAAAAACAGGTGGGAGAATGAAGCAGATGAAGCCCTAACGTACGCTTCAGCTGACACGCGGTGATCTTTCGCCGCGACATATAAGCGCGCGGCTCGCCCGTCTATTTGTATACTTTGGTTGCCTGGGAATCGCCTCTCGCTTGGTGCCACAACGTGGACGGATGCCCTCAGTGTAGCGACGCGCGCGGATTTTCTTTATACGGCACGGTACTTGAGAAGGCTTCGTTGAAAAGCTGGGAATCTTGTTCGGTTGCTTTTGCATCGCGCGTGAATCGCCGGAAGATGTTTGTACTGGCGCCACTCTTTCTCTCTCTCTCTCTCCTCTCTCTTTTCTCTCTCTCTCTCTCTTCTCTCGCTCATCTCTCTCTCTCTAGCATCTATTTCTCTCTCTATTCTCTTCTCTCTTCTCCTCTCTCTCTCTGCTCTCCTTTCTCTCTTTCTTTCCTTCTCTTTCTCTCTCTGTCTCTTTTTCTCTCTCATGTCTCTTCCTGTCTCTCCGGTCTATCTGCTTCTGATTCTCCCTATATTGCATTCCACTCTCGTTCTCTCTATAATAAGTAATAACTAACACTATAGTATATATACTCTCGGTTTTCTCTGCGCTTGTCGCACCGCGCTCTCCTCTACCCCAGTCTACCCATCAACTCCATCATACTAGTGGCACTATACCTAGACCACCCACGGAGTGAGGCCGGCCACGCACAAGCAAAAACTCGATAACGACCCCATGTCACTTTCAATCGCCTCTGTCACCGACCCCCGTCCTGTCTGAGGCCCTGTTAAAGTCGTTTACTCTGCCACGTGTGCAAGGTTACTGGCCAGGAATCGCGCCCTCCGAAACCTACGAACCATCTCTTAGATTTATGTACTCATAATAAAGTTTTTCTCGGTATACCGATACATATATATATAAGTATACTATACAGATTTAATTCATATATACCTCGCTCATTATCTATCTCGCAAATTGAGCATAGCTAATAATATACCATGCCTGAAAAATCCCCTGAAAAAAGTCCCCGTAGAGATGAAAAGTGTAAAAACAATTTCGTATTAAAAGCACCGTACATTAAGCTCTTAGCGGTTTTTGAATTTGCTTTTTTTAACAATGGGTGTTCGTTGTGTTTGTTATAATAGCGCAAGGCTGATTTAATGATATATAAGTAAACAGCAATACAATTCTGCGATCCTGCCTGTTGAAGGTTAACATAACTGCTCACAATCATAAAATGTACCGTTAAAATAATAATATAAACATGAAGTGTTTAGTGTGAGAATGGTTTATCTAGATTCGCACTATCTACGATCCACCATGGGTGTTCAGCATCTTCACTGATTTGTACGCTTTCTGTTGTCTGCTTCTCTTTATGGACGCTCTTGATGTGTGGATATTGAAAGTTATACACTTGACTACAACGGACCATTACACTGAAATGGCGGAGTACAGTATCAATCCCAAGTTAAAATATTGCAATACCAGGGTCACAAGGAAAAACTCCCCAGTCACATAGAAAAACCGAGCCCACTGTGTTATCTCGTGTCGACCTCATGATTATACCAGTGTAGAGTAGTGTCGCTGTGGATTGCCTGTCCTGATACACATATTAAAACATTGTAAAGGAAATATGCGATTAACTGTGGTTGATTGTGACCGTATACAGGATATTCAATAGCTGTTGCGGGTCATTATTACAACATATTTTTTTATACCATTATTATCTAGTGTTTTAAGACGAGGCTAGCGTCGGACGGCCCCACGCGCGCTACTTGCGGTTGTAGTCTCTCCACGCAGCGCGTCAATTACGACCTGCAGCGCCCGTCTGGTTTTGACGTACCTGCCCATGCTCACGCGGCCCGCCGATCGCGTCACCCTGTGTTTGTGTGTTTGTGATTTGTGGTGGTGTGGTCGTGTTTGGCGTGTGTCTTCTGGTGTTGTTGGGCGGCCGTCCGTCCGGCACGCGTGAGCTCGAGCGCCCGACGCGAAAGGTGACGATCAAGCCCGCGCGACGTCAACGCGCGTGCACACGATAACATTAAGTTACCGACAAGAGGAAGTAAGGTGGGCGCGCGTGAGCATGACCGCCGTGCGCGGTTTAATCTGACTGACGGGGTGTCGCGAGCGCACGTTCCAGCCCGCAGCAGAACGTCGTCGGCTGACACGCGTGCGTCGTCGTCGTAGACTCGCAACTCCCGGGTAGGCGCGGTGTACCAGGCGCAGCTCGGACATGAATATGGCGAGGGTGCGGCTGCGTCGGCATCCTGCCCAGCATGTGCTCGGACGAGGCTGCTCTCTCTTGTTGTGGTGGGCCGCTGGAACACGAGCAGGGTAGTTGTGCTGATGTGGGCATCATGGGGGTCGGCTGTGTGCGTTGGTCCGTTTGGTGTGTGTGCCCCGACGGAGGGTGACAGCTACGCGTGATGTCCTCGTGGAGCTGTGGGGAATACTGCGGTGAAGGAGAGAGTGGTTGATTATGTAAGATGCGAGGAGATAACGGGAGAGAGTATGTTGGTGTGGTGTGTCTGTCGTGTGTGTGGGTGGTGGGTGGTGTGAGGGAGAGAGAGCGAGGTATTGAAGGGGCAGGATGAAGAAAAGAGGATAAAGGAAGTAAGG
>NW_014578027.1:0-4809 GCF_000485595.1 Priapulus caudatus | reverse complement strand
GATAGCCTCATGTGTATTATTATGATATTCGTAGTTTGGGGAAAAGATATTTTCTGATACGATTATGTCTGATTGGAAGAGACTATGCAGAGTAGGTATCTCTAGTAATAATAATAATAATCAATGATTATATATCAGCTATTAGATATCAGCATCATGTATGTATCAGCTAATTGCTCCTTGCGTTCAATTCAGTTTGCGTTCGCTGACTATTAAAAACGGCTCTCTCTCTCTCTCTATATATATATATATAATTATATATACATATATATATAATGTTCTGTTAGGATAGTAATAAAAATGTATATATACATATATATATAATGTTCTGTTGGCGATGAGTCATTGATGGTGAAGCGTACGATTACACTCACCTGCTATCGGCCCGTAATTCCTTAACGATTCTTCGTAACGGCGGTAGGTGGCGCAGATAGGGGCAGAAATTTATCGGTCCGCTCACTTCCAGGTTTCTGAACAGCTGGTGCAGAGCCGCGCACAGCTCTTTGAACTCCGGATTCTCGTAGTCATAGCGACCGCCACACGTGAGGCTGCAGATTACGTTAGCGACGCTGTTCACCACAATCGGCTGTAGCAGCGAGACAGAAATGACAGTGGTCCCCGCTTAATTGGGACACGAGCCATGAAAACGTCCCGATTAAGCGCAGTCGTTATATAACTCGTTTGTGATGTAAAAGCACACATAGCTATTGACGGTAATCATAAAACGCGTGTGTATGACTTGCTTTAATTAGCATTGACTTTGCAATTCTGAAAAGGGCAAGCTTGTAGTTTGCGCAGTTTTTCCCATGACAGAGCCATATTCTTCTAGCTTTTGCACGGGTGTTTCTCTAATGAAGAATAAACATTTATTGACAAATGAATCGATTCAATCCTACGTTTTATTCACAGATAAGATGTATCTCTATGCTCAAGCCAAAAAACTCATGAAATTTCTAGTTTGTGATAAAAGCATACATAGCTATCGACAGTTTCTTCGTCTAAGGCACTTCTTAGCACGTGTTATGTTAGTGAGTATGTTTTGTGTAATAATCCAGAGTCATTGGAACCTTTATCTACAGACTGTCAACAGCTGGTCCATCCGTATACACAAGAACAGGAGCACACACGCGGACGCACGTAAACATAGACCCACGCACATAGAGCGTTAGGGAGAAAACAGGCAGTCACGTACATGCGCGCACATAAGTGGACTCTCGCACTCATGCAAACATGCGTTCGCAAGTCATGCAAACATACATTTGGGATTGAATAAAAACATATTTGTTTGTGTACATCATCGTTTTTATCCACTCCTGATACGATGTTGGCTTAAGAATATCAAGTAAATCTATCACAATATACTATACACTAAATTAAATATGACGAAAGCAAAAAGCTGTGTCGGAACACAATATTAATTGAATACACACCTGAACATCGAATGGCCGACCGCCTTCGGCGCGTACTACGTTCAGAAATGCCACAACTTCCTCTTGTATTCTTTTCTCGACGCTCACTTTGCCCATGCCAAAGTTCCGTAGCGTGCTCAGAGTAAATTTCCGATGACTTTTCCACGCGCGCCCCATGCTGGCACCCAGCCCTGATCGGAGCACGGTCGGAAATAGAATACGTTAATAAAAGCATAGATATAATAATAGGGAAATTCCCTATTATCTACTCCTGATATATATATATATATGATCTGTTTGTATATATTATATATATATCTACTATATATATATATATATATAATACTAGTATAACAAAGTCAAGGTATAAGAATAAGGGGTGTTCGTAAAGTTTAATTGACGAGCTTTTCGATATTACATATCTTCATCAGGTCAGCAGACATTGTTGATAGGAATTAAAATAATCAAAAACAAACAACAATGCGTTATAAATATAAAATAATGAATGATTCAACACAATTCGCGGCGTTGCCATGAATACGGCACGACAAAAGAACACGACACATATATATAAAGCGCACAAAAAACACACACACAGAGACACAGCACACACTAAATCACATCACACACACAGCAGCATCACACACACACCACACACACAAACCACACACACAAACACACACTTACACACAAACAGCATCACACACACACACACACACACAACACAACACACACCACACACACACACTCACAACAAAACACAACGAAGCATGGAATAAAAAGTCACACGTATAATAACAGTTTACGTTCATGCCCGCCTGGAATTTAACCAACGCAACACTCATAATTAATTTTCTGGATCAGTCATGTGTCGACGTGAGCTATTGTAATATGGTGTCAGTTCGGCAGCCACACACGCACGATCATCAATGTGGTGATCCGCTTTGGTGTAAAATGCGTTCAGCACGCGGAAAACAGCCATGGAAATTGAGGCGAATACATCTTAGGTGTTCAACAAGGGGACCTGATCCGGCAAGCGGGCGTTTTGTTTCGCCAATATAGTAAATTTGGAATTTACCGCATTTTCAATGGCGTAAATGAGGTTCGTCCGACATAACGCAATGTAAATGAATCCCCGCACACCTATAAATTTGCCCGACGGCCCTTGAACGCTACAGACCTATTCGTGTATAACAATTGCAAGTACTGCAACGTTTCTGACACAACGGGTATGAGCCAGGTTTAGCTGACGGGGTTGTCAGAGTTTGTAAAACGGTGCTTGAAACAGAGATTTGTCGCGGGAGGTTGGTCATCATGTCTGTACGAGCATAAAGGTGGGTTTGAAAAGATGTTTAACTGTGATTGGGACGTTTTGAGGAATTATAAATTATCAATCTAAACAAAAATTTGTGATGTGGCAGGATTGAAGGGTGATAGGTTTAAAACCATATGGGACATCTGTCCTGACGTCCTTAATTCACGCCGTCCTTTTTCTACGGGTTTATTAACGACCCCGATGTTAAGGAAAGTATCTTTTTTATTATTCTTAGATAGATCAGATGATTATAGCCCGGCGTATGTAACAACATTCAATCGATAATTGGAAGCTTTTGTGTTATATTTTAAATTTCCAATAAGACGTCAGACAGATGTCCATTGGCTTTTTAAACCTATCACACACACAATAAATGTCCATCGTGTTCTTGTGGTAATAATCCTGTCAACTCCACTTCTCCCACAGTACTGTTTATGAGGTAATATTCACTATGTACGATAAAGAGGGAAAGAGCGTATTACACTATATAGATTGTAGACGGACAACTAGCTAAGCACCGTCAAGTATTTTACCGCTCTGATTTTAAATGACCATGAACATATTTATCAAAGAGCAGATAAGAAGGTATAAGAAGCTTCCTTTATCTGCCTGACTTGATTATATATATATATATGACCATGATATATGATATACTGATATGATATGATATATGATACTATGATATATGATATATGATAATGACAAGTGACATACATATATATATACTATAATATAATATATACATCATACGTACATACACATTACACACACACACACACACAACACACAACCATCACACACACACACGACACAGCACACACAGGCACTCACACACACACAGGACCACACCACACCAGCACACACTCACACAGCACACACACCACACACACACACACACACACACACGCCGCGGCTGCCGCGCGGCAGGCACAACACCACACAACACCACACACACCTGCGCGCCAGCGCGCGCGCCGCGGCGCGCGCACACGCACAAATAAGATTCGCTACCAAAGTAAATAGATTTGTTTCTTCGGTTGGAGAAGCCTTCTACGGGAGTGCATGATGCGCCCGCGCGTCGGGATCGCGACAGAGAGAATCACATTTCCGTCCGCTTCAATGAACGCCCTGCGGCCGTAAGCCGCGCCGGATGTCACTGGAACAAACGACGGAAATATCGTTTCCGAGCTGGACCGCCGAACAACCGGACCGTAAAATTGTCGAGCCTATTGCGCTGAGGTACTTACCTCCGGATTTTCGGCATCAGATACGAAGGAGCGAGCCCTATACGGCAGGCCAGCCGCGAAGTCCGGTGGCAGATTTCGCCCGCGCCGCGTTTTCTCTGTTCTGCGTCGCAGAGAGCGTAGGCGACAACATGAGCGATGGGTGAGGAGGATGCTGCCGGCGCGCGTATTCGGCCCAACGGACAACGTCAGCGCCGCTGACAGCAGCCATGTCTTCGTGAGGTTGGGTCGATTGGTCTTTAAGTTGTGTCCTTCAATGTTCTTCAGTTAGAAGACGGTCTCTGCAGAAGGTCTGTACGTGTCTTTCGCTTCTTGATATGTTTCGAAAGAATAATGAAATACTCAGTGAATTATTATCAGTTGTGTGTGTGTGTGAGTGTGTGTGTGTGTGTGTGTGTTGTGTGTGTGTATGTTTGTGTGTGTGTGTGTTGTTTTGTTTGTTTGTTGTATGTTTGTGTGTGTGTTGGGTTTGGGTTTGGGTGTGTGTGTGGTGTGTGTGTGTGTGTGTGTGTGTGTTGTGTGTGCGCGGCGCCGCGCGCGTGGCGTGTGTGTGTGTGTATGTTTGTGTGTGTGTGTGTGTGTGTTGTGTGTGTGTGTGTATGTGTTTTGTTTGTTTGTGTGTGTGTGTGTGTGTGTGTGTGTGTGTGTGTTTTGTGTTAATATTAAACAGATATATCATATTATTTCACGTGTTAAAATTATCTGCGGCTATATAATATATAAATATATTCCCGGTACCTGAATGTTGTTTCACGAATGTAATGAAGTTTGTTGAACGAATGCAAATGTGGGAGTCAATAGCCAGCATCTGCTATGCTATATCGTTGGTCATGCGTAAGA
Source organism: Priapulus caudatus (assembly GCF_000485595.1). NCBI lineage: Eukaryota > Metazoa > Priapulida > Priapulimorpha > Priapulimorphida > Priapulidae > Priapulus > Priapulus caudatus. Next base: position 1 of record NW_014578027.1, on the reverse strand, counting down.
C
>NW_014578026.1:111971-118227 GCF_000485595.1 Priapulus caudatus | reverse complement strand
ACTGGTTCATCGCAAAACAGTAGCCAAGCCGTACGTCTCTGTCTAATCCAGCTTAACAATCGTCTCGCCAAGTGGATGGGAAGGCACGGGAGAATGTACTGCTACGGGTTCGGCATGCTGGGTCCACCAATTAATGTAGCGGGTGGCCTCCCCATGCATCGGCAGTGGTTGGATGTTCGCACCGTGTTGAATGTGCTGATTTGCTAACGATCAAGGAGGTATTCGTCTCAGGCTCCTCTCGATTGTTCTTCAGAGTCAGCCTGGAAATGGTAGACTCGACGGTGGTGGGGGCGGCACTGGCGTCGAGGAGCATTCAACAACTCCCGTCGCGAGCCCCCTGTCATTTATCCGTCCACAGCAGCTAGTGTGGTCTATCAACTACCAAGAAGGTGCCGCCTTGATCGTTGCTGGTTTGACACCTACGGTTCGGAATGTGTTTATCGATGCCTAGGCGCAATGCAAGCTTCTCTGCTGATAAAGATGTTTGTCTAGTATCAGTGATGTACGGTAACTATGCTGTCTCAAGCGTAGTTGCCAGATGTGTCCCTGTCGCAGAAAACGTGGATTGCTGGGCCCAAGATGTGATGCCCTCGCTTGTGTCGTTGGCTGCATTCATAGTCCGCAATTGTCACTGGATAAGCGTCCGGCCTACCTAGACCGAGGCGATTGACGGACCTTGAGACTCGCCAGGCAACTTTGGCAACGTTCAGTGTCGCCATTGAAGGGGATGACGACTGAACCTGCGTGTGGATGTGAGGTAAGACGCAAGACGTTTTGTAGTCCTTCAGGGTTGCACCCATGTGAGGTTAACAAACGCTGAGGTTTGTGACTTGCCGGCTTTATCACAAGCCGTCTGATAGTTGGTTGTAAAGGTGGTGATCGAGAGTACTGTCACTCACTGATAACTCAGAACACAACTGCGGACTCTGATCTGACTGGTGAGCGCGCTTCTGATCGCCTTGACAGACTCCCTGCACTCACAACACGATGCCGCGTTATTGGCCGTGCCCAGCGACGAGTTGCGATTGACGGCAAATGACCGCCATTGAACGTGTGGCGGAACTGTTAATTTTTTACTTGGCGACGGATTACTCTCCATCAACGCGCCTGTCAAATATCATCGACAGTGCAAACATAATACAGGGAGTTCATATTCATCAGTTTAGCAATCTCTGAATTCTGAACAAAGTTTGGCACACGACTTGAGTTCCCATCATAGATACGGAACGCATCCATTTTGTGAATCAGTCTGCTATTCAATGATGGTACTTGAATACAGATTACAAATGATCGGGAACTCATCTGCCCAAACGAATGCGGACAAGAGAGTTACACTGGTGTAATATTCGTCTAATTGGCGAAATGGGAAATGGCGAATGGAAATGGCGAAATGGGAAATGGCGAAGTGGGGAAAATGGCGAAACGCTGTGAGACACCAGCAGGTTGGCGACCGCAGTGCGTTGTCGATCCGAGACTGAAACGCCAATACTGATTGTTTAGATATAATAATAGAAGAGTACCGTTGTTTTCATGATACAACAATGAATATGTAGCATTATCTGCGTCATTTCGCTAGATCGCACATTATATTAGCTCATCGCTCTGATGTATTTTAGTAATATATTATATATATATATATAAGTATATATATATATATTAATACATATAAGTAGCTAATACTGCAGGCGGTGTATCTGCGAAGTTACGTTGAAAGAAACCTGCATAATACTAAAAATTAATATTTAGAATTATTCTGTTATATATGGAATCTTGCTATAGACAACTGTTATTAATAATTGTAATATATGTTATTGCTTACAAGCACGTTATACATGTGTTCCTTAACTACTAGGTGGGTCGCCTTTGATCTGCTCAGTTTACGTCGCTTAGTACTGTTAGAGTAAGAGAATTGCATTCAAGACATCAAGTACACTCTTTGTTACTTACATTCAAAAGGTTTTAACGAATGTATCTTTTCCAACTCACACGAGAATTTTATAAAAGTCACTCAACCTCCAGTGTTTACGTAATTGAAGTTGACTAATAAACGAGATTGTATTAAGATTGTTATTGCGGCACAATTCATGACTATATTATCGCTTTTTAGCAATTAAAATATATGTGATATATCTAAGCGTCAACTTTGTATGCGAGAACATCTAGATTGTAATATAAATACACATCTTAAGTGAACGAGGCTAGTGCCCAAATGCCATCTAACACTGGCTACCTGCAGTCAGCACATCTTACAGTTAACTAAGGGGTCTTGCTCCACTTGGCTGAGATGGGTTAACAAGTGGACGATACGGGCACAACCAATAGTTCTCTCACTGTAGACGAAAATTCTTTGTACTTGTAGAAGTAGATGACATTGGATTGCATTAGTTGAATTTAGTACGATGGCAATTTGCTCGAATAAGCGAAGTGTTCGAGGGTCGAAACGGAAAGCTGTGGATTAAGATGAAGTGAAGAGACGTGCGGTGAAGCGCAGAGTAAACGAAGTGCCGACAGAACTGTAAAGTACCGATCTTAGACAATCTTCAGCGTGAATAGCGTGAAAGCGGAGACATTGTCCGTCATGCTCATCTCATCTGATGCTGCGGCCCGCCATCCTTCGTGTGTTCCGAAAAGACGACCATCCTTGCGATCGACGTACGCAGTAAGTCATGAAAAGATAAGACAGAATAAGTATACATGACTGGGCAATACTATAGCAAATCCATGGCGAAATTCTAGACGTCAGGCGATGCAGCATTGAAGGCGGCTCCCAGCGAGTATTTGCATACTTGGCTGGCCTGCTGCGATTCCAATCACAATCGCGCTACTGTCGTCCGATAAAGTTATGAGAGAACACCAGTGGCGAGGCAGGAGTCATGCAGCGTTGTAGCGTAACGGATACACGATGGCACGGTCTAATCATGTTGTCGTTACGAGGGGCAAATATCCATCAACGACAGCTGCAAAGCAGTCATTGCAAAGCCCGTAACACGGCGGCAACGCGCGGCACTCGTGTCACGGCGTAGGACCCTGTCCAGATGTACTGCCGATGGCCGAAGTCACACAGGCCAAGATTAGCGATCGTCCATGTTTGCTGCTGCTTCTGCAAGTCGGTAATCTGTTGCTATAACGATAATCACAGACCGATTGCCTACGGCTGTAAACAGCGAAACCAGTACAAACAGTGGGACGCTTAGTGATCTAGTATGTGTTTTAATAGCAGTGATATTTGCGTCGTCAGAGTAATCCTCATCAGCGTTGTTCCGGTGACTGCTTATTGTCAGGTTGCTCTCATTTGAAAACAAGGTCACATCCATCGTCGATGCGCGAAGCTTTCAAATAGTCTACGTTTCTGTGAGTTACGTTAATTGCTGTCTTCGGATCTTCGTGCAGCCTACAATTCAGATGTTACATATTGGCAATGGCGACGTGAGCTAGAGACTGCCTAGGTAGCATCACGCATGCCTTTATATACTTCTGTTTGCGCGCGCGCAGCAACTCCCTTTTTACTATGTGTCGATGTAAACCTATTACCGTGAACCAATCATAGGCTGCCGTCTCGCCCTACCCCTGAATACAACCTGAGCCTCAATGTCTCAATCAGGCAGAAGTACGTCATGTGTTTCGTGATGTATGTACTCATAAAACCTAGAAATTATTTCGATACATAAAGGACACTACTGTCACTACTAAAAGAAATAAAGAAGTTCTTAAATACTTAGTCGATACAGATGTTCTGTAAACAGGATAAAAGTACTAAACATCTAATATGTACGTGTGTGTAGTTAATTTGAATTATTACACGCGCCAAAATTGATTTAATTAAGTTATGCATGCGACACAACTTTCTATTTTCATCAGATGCAACAGAAAAAGTGAAGTAAGATGCAGGAAATTAACCGGATAGACGGAATACAAAGGGAAAAGGGGATATCTATATACCACTAACTCTATAAATGTGTTCCTTGTGCAATACCGCAATCACCAATGACTAAATTATGGCTGGCAGTAGTCATTTAAACAAAAAAATTCCCATTGAATACGACAGAGTTTTACAACATATACTTGTCACACTTGGAACACATCTTAAGAGCCACTGCAACATACAGCTCTTTCACCATCTGTTCAGACATATATACCACGTTAAGGCCAACTGATCGCGCGTGTACCAGCTATGTTCAGCTTAGTATGCAGGCAATAATGTATTAATCTCGCTTAACATAAGCGGATACGCACACACATACACATATCGGCCACAGAGCTACAGACGTAAGTTATCAGTTATAGAGCTATAGATGTGAATTTTCAGTTAAAGAGCTACTGATGTGAATCTTTATTTATAGCGCTAGAGATGTGAATCGTCAGTTATATATTGCTACATGTGTACAGATGTGAATCGTCAGTTATGAATCGAGCTACCGATGTGAATCGTCAGTTATATAGCTACAGATGTGAATCGTAAGAAATAGAGCTACAGACGAAAGCTATCAGCTCTACAGATACAGATGTGAGTCGTCAGTTACATAGCTACAGACGAAAGCTATCAGCTCTACAGATACAGATGTTAGTCGTCAGTTACATAGCTACAGACGAAAGTTATCAGCTCTACAGATACAGATGTGAGTCGTCAGTTACATAGCTACAGACGAAAGTTATCAGTTATAGCCTACAGACGTAAGACGGCAGTGTTTTACAGCGCCGCCACACCGCTAGCATTTTGTCACCCCACACCGGTACATGTATCGTAACACTGTGTTTAGAGGCTATTCGGCAATCACAATAGACACAGCCGTTATATAACTCTCAAAACAAGCTGCATTAGTGCGTTATACAAAAACATTTACATTAGGTACGGAATCTGTAGAGATGTGACGAATGGTACATGAGTTTTCGTTCTACTCGTCCACCATACTCATTTTCCAACACGCTTTACATGAGACGTCACTTAGCGCCACAGACATAAAGCAATCGGATGCCCCCGGCGCACACAGACAGTCAATCAGTAAGTAGAGCTTATTATAGCACGTGGATTCCTCGAATTGTGATAAAAGCACTAAATTTAGCGTATAAGTCATGAGAGGTGTCTGACGAAATGACCGGTTCATGGACCCCCAACGTATTGCCCTTTTGAAAAGCCACTATCGAATTTTGAAATGCATTTCTGTATGAACATTTGGACATAACACGAAAAATGTATTTAGACAAAATTGTATGATATTAGATAATTACCTCCTTTGCATATATTCAAAAAGGATGGCATTAAATATCAAAATTTATTACAATGGCAACTCAACACCGCCTATAGTCGTGCAATTAGTCATTTTATTTACTTTCGATTTAACATATAACAAAACGGTAATTATAACCGGAGGTTCTAAAAACATCGACCTTTGTAGACCGAGAAAGTTTTATTTGCAACTTGATGCGTGTTGCGTGTATCTCTCACGATATGCTGCAACCGCTGCCGCTGCTGCCGTCGCTGCTGCCGTCGCTGCTGCCGTCGCTGCTGCCGTCTGCAGACGATTCACATCTGTAGTTCTATATCTAACGATTCTCACCTGTAGCTCTGTAACTGATGATTCACATCTGTAGCTCTATAGCTAACGATTCACATCTGTAGCTGTATAACTGACGATTCACATATGTAGCTCTATTAATAGCTATATATGAATCGTCAGTTAAACATCTACAGATGTGAATCGTCAGTTATACAGCTACGGATGTGAATCGTCAGTTATACAGTTACAGATGTGAATCGTCAGTTATACAGCTGTAGATGTGAATCGCCAGTTATAGAGATACAGATGTGAATCGTAAGTTATACAGCTACAGATGGGAATCGTCAGTTAAACATCTACAGATGTGAATCGTCAGTTATACAGCTACGGATGTGAATCGTCAGTTATACAGCTACGGATGTGAATCGTCAGTTATACAGCTACAGATGGGAATCGTCAGTTATAGAGCTGCAGTTTATTAAAAAGTTTATTCAGTTTAATACACAAGTTGGATTTCTACTTCATCATTTCTACATGAACTTTTAATTCAACGTTACATTTTGTGGCCAGTGACAGTCAAAACCCTGGGTATTCCTTTGCGGACGCAACGTAAGGTACTCCACATGCCGATCTACGGGCCATAATACGCAAGGAAGATGGAGAAGGAAGAAGACACAGGAGGAGTCGCTGAGTACACTGCTGGCAAGAAAACTGAGGGGAAACGCAGAGGGCGGACGAAAGAGCAAGAGAGAGGGAGGAAG
>NW_014578026.1:102412-111946 GCF_000485595.1 Priapulus caudatus | reverse complement strand
GCTACAGGATGTGAATCGTTCAGTTATACAGGCTACAGATGTGAATAGTCAGTTATAGAGCTACAGATGTGAATCGTCAGTTATAGAGCTACAGCTGTGAATTGTCAGTTAAACAGCTACATATGTGAATCGTCAGTTAACAGCTACAGATGTGAATCGTCAGTTATAGAGCTATTCAGATGTGAATCGTCAAGTTATACGAGCTACATATAGAAGTCGTCAGTTATAGAGTGACACACGATGTGTAATGTCAGTTATATAGGCTGACAGCGTGAATCCGTCATGTTATATAGCACAGATGTGAACTCGTCAGGATATAGAGCTGACGGCTGTGAATGTTAGTTATAGAGCTGCAGATGCAATGTTTATTAGTTATAGCGCTAATTATGTGAATCGTTAGTTCTAGAGGTACGATGTAAATCGTTAGGTTCTAGAGCTCCAGATTGTAGATCGTCAGTCTATATCAGCCTACATCGATGTGAATCGCAGCTATAGAGCTACTGATATGAATCGCTCCAGTTATAGAGCTATATTGTGATATCGGTTCAGTTATAGAGGCTACAAGATGTGAATCGCTGTGTACTCTGATGTTCGGATCGTCGTGATTGGCTGAGATAGCGGTAGCGCTTGATGAGTGGTTAGTGTATACGTGCTAATTGCGTGTGAGCATGCATCCGATCGCTGTAGAGGTTGGAGACCGTGCTTTGGTCGCGATTCACCGATTTGTTTTACTTCTTAGTTAAGAACAGTAAAAGTCTGTTAATTATCCGCTCGACTATATCACTGTTCAGAATGATTAATAGTGATTGATATATATTTAGGTGATAATATATATATATAATATGTGATCTAAATCGAGAGCCCTGATATTCACTTGTATCAGATGTGCCTTCAAGTGGTCACTCTACTCCGTAATGGTATCGTCAAATTGTGTGTTTAGCAGGCTATGCAGCGGTAACAATAAACACTCCGTGTTTATGACTATCCACGACAAGCTGCGTTTAGTGCTGTACATATGATTTACAGATGTTACATAAATTAGAGACGCGGAGTGCGGCTAGACTCATGGGTTGTTTTGTGGTAGTCTATGTAGACAGAGCGTCGCGCAATCTTGTGCGGCTTAGATTGATGTTATAGGGAGAAAGCACACGCGCTTAGGCAGCGTGTGCGCGATGTCTTTGTCTCTCTGTGCAAGATGTGACTACACCTGTGTGCAAGTTATTAAAGTTTATTCAGTTAATACACAAGTTGGATTTCTACTTCATCATTTCTACATGACTTTTAATTCAACGTTACATTTTGGTGGCCAGTGACAGTCAAAACCCTGGGTATTCCTTTGCGGACGCAACGTAAGGTACTCACTATGCCGATCTACGGGCCAATAATACGCAGGAAGATGGAGAAGGAAGAAGACACAGGAGGAGTCGCTGAGTACACTGCTGGCAAGAAAACTGGAGGGGAAACGCAGAGCGCGGACGAAAGAGCAAGAGAGAGGGGAGGAAGAGAGAGAGAGAGAGAGAGAGAGAGAGAGAGAGAGAGACGGGAACAGGAGTAAGAGTAAGGCAGAAACGAAGAACGATGGAGAGCGATCGACAGAGACAAAGAATGGCGGAGAGCGAGGCGGGAGAAACAGAGCGAGACGCGGGAGAGAGAACGGTGGATACACACGGCGTAGGAACTACTGTGAGTGCAGATAATCTCTGGTAACCTAACCAATACAAGTGTGTTGTATGTTTAGGGCATTTGACAATACACTTTGTATTGTTAGCGGAGCTTTCAACAAATACACTGTGTGTTGTTGAACACCTCTAACAAAGCACTGTGTATTGTAGGGTACCTATGAGCTTTCAACAATACACTTGTTATTGTTGAACACATTCTAAAAATAACACTTTTTATTTTTTATTTTTTATTTTTTTAATTATATTTACTTCTTGATGTTGTAAACTTGAAATTTGACATTTATTTCAATGAATTTATTGAAATTATTTGATTGATTTATTGAATTTATTGAAAATAATTGAATTTAAATACACAGTTGTTAGGTACCGTACTACGAATACACAGTGTATTGTTAGAAGGTGTTCAACAATACACACTGTATTGTTGAAAGTGTATTGTTAGTTACCAGGATTATCTGCGCATTTAGCTGCACGCTATACGATTAGGTGTTTCTCCCTTGGTGTTCGTTAGTTCGTCGATGTTCGAGTTGCTTTGATGTCGAATGCTTCAGCGTAGGGTGGGTGGGGGTGATGAGGCGCTTTGTTTTTAGAAAGCTAAGGTAGAAATTATTGCATGTGTAACTGCGTGCGTGCGTGTGTGCTTGCTTGCTTGCGTAAGTGCGCGCGCACGCACCTCTGTGTGTGAGCGTGCGTGCGTGCGTTCGTGCGTGTCTAGAGAGAGAGAGAGAGAGAGAGGAGAGAGAGAGAGAAAGAGAGAGAGAGAGAAAGAAAGAGAGAGAGGAGAGAGAGAGAGAAAGAGAGAGAAAGAGAGAGACGAGAGAGAGAGAGAGAGAGAAAGGGAGAGAAGATATATATATAGAGAGAGAGAGAGAGCGAGAGAGAGAAAGGGAGAGAGAGAGATAATTAACCTGAAGATACATTGTGTAATTCGTTCTTGAATGTATTTCGTTCATTGAAAAATATTTCGTGTTTATGGATGCATGGAACGCCGGAGATTGCATTAGCTTTTCTCAAACGTTGGCGCTGCAACTCGCTTAGCAGTTTTAAGCTTTATATTATTATTGTTATTATTATATTATTATTATTATTACGGCAAAACAAGAATTGTACCACTGCGCATATCGATGTCGACACAGTGCATTATTAAATGCAGAAAAAGCTGAATATGTTCGGAATCGCGGAAGGGGCGTGTTCAGGGAACTACAATATTGACGAGCAGCCTGCAGTGCATGCCAGAGGATATAGAAACAATAGTATTGCCCTCCACACGACAGTACATGCGCAAGCGATGCACAAGCGCAGAAACTCACACTCGCGCAGTTTCGGCACGACGACACATGCACACAACCGCAGACACAGACATCACACAAGACACACACACATGCAGCCGACACAGACACACACACAGACACGACACCGCACAGACACACGACACCACACACACAACCACAACACCGCGCCCACTGCACACCTACACCATATCACACACCACGCAGTGTTTGAGAATTTATCCCATTATCCCGTCTAAAATATCCTGCTAACGGTGATGCCCTTGATGTTTCTTAGATAGATATGCATCTGTGTGAATTATTATAATAATCTGCCTCACGATAGGCCTTCAGAATGTAACGCTGCTGAAAAAACATCTTTGCTTGAAATAGCTCGCACTTATCTCGTAAACGCCAAATGCGTATTGTATAAAAATGAATTTTCGGAAAAATTTCAATTAGTGAAAAACACATTTTTGTTATTTCCAAACACGTACTAGTTAGCGAAGGTAAAGCAGGAATTTTCTTAATAATCGCAGTGAGGCGATTGGATATTTTACAGTTAATTTGCGGGGGTTTATGTATGGTTTCACTCACCATATTGCTCATACTTCTACACGCCTTACAACTGATATTGCGAATATTAATGCCTAATAAAGTTTTGGGTAAAGTTCCCCTTTAGGCTGAACTCAAAGAATGGCTGCAGATATAGGTGCCTAGTTTTTAACATCAGATGAGCCACACTCGCGCATAAGATGTGCATTGGATCTTATTGGATGATTGTTCAATATTGAAACCTGTGAAGGTGAGAGAGAGAGAGAGAGAGAGAGAGAGAGAGACGGGAACAGGAGCAAGAGTAGGAGAAACGAAGAACGATGGAGAGCGATCGACAGAGACAAAGAATGGCGGAGAGCGAGGCGGGAGAAACAGAGCGAGACGCGGAAGAGAGAACGGTGGATACACACGGCGTAGGAACTACTGTGAGTAAGTCAGCGTGAAGGAAGGAATGGCCGGTGTTGTATTCGTGATACTGAGAGGGCAAGTCCGAGTCTCGACCTGTGTGTGAGAGAGAGAAGATAGCAGAAAGAGTAGGCAAGGCTGACAGAGCAGAGACAGAGGACGTGAAAGATAAATTGCGAACTGTAATGGCTAAAAAAAATCCAGGGAATTCTAGAAGTTAATTGGTGGAACGCTTTAATCTCGTGCTGTCGAAACTGGATGTGAAAGGGTGACATTATCAGGAATGTGTATTTTTATCTGTTTTTCTTTGTTTTATGTACGCGGTTTTTTATTTTTTTATGGTATATGCTTGTGACCGTTTGTATTTGTGTGGGAAAATCTTTTGTGTGAAACTTTGTGTCAACATGTGTGATCGTTTTCTCTAATTTGTGCTAACGTTACGTTTACGCTATATTGTCAGACTGCTAAACACATTTTTTAATTAGAGTTTGATAAGCCTAAAACATTTCATCGAAAATATGAAATCAGTTTTTCGTATTTTTTTTGGCTGTATAATGTGTGGAAGTGACAAAGGTTGTCAGGTCCACATCGGTGCTGTGTGTAATAATGGGATTAAGAGGTTTAAATGAGGTTATAATGGAGCACATGGCTAAACGTCGTTTCGGTAATGCGTGTCGGTATACGCATACGCCACATACGTTACAGCATAAAAAGACGCAAGAGTGAGAGTTATTGCAGCGATATAAAAATGTTCACTGCCAAATGTGTTAAATTTCTGACTTGTATGGTGATCGAACTTTATCGTTACTTGTTTTGTATAGAAAGCTTTATGCTTTATATGTATTTTAGAAATTGTTTAGGTTTAGGTTGAAGTGTAGATCAGCGGGGACGCTGAATCGTTGACAGGGTAGTCATCGTCTTGGGGAAGGGGGAGGTAATGTAACATATGATTTATAGATGTTACATAAATTAGTTAGAGACGCGGAGTGCGGCTAGACTCAGGATTGGTTTGGTGGTAGTCTATGTAGACAGAGCGTCGCGCATCTTGTGCGGCTAGATTGATGTTATAGGGAAAATGGTAAACGTGTTTTAGGTCGGGCGTTTCTAGGGTCATTGTGAAATGAAGGTATGACGCGGTCTGGAAGAACGGGTGACATGTGCGCTCAGGATGTAGGGGTTTTGGGGGTAATATATAGGACAGAGATGTAGAAGTCAGCGAGTCTGGTTGTGATCGCGGGAGAAAGCACACGCGCTTAGGCGCGTGTGCGCGTGTCTTTGTCTCTCTGTGCAAGATGTGACTACACTGTGCGCAAGTTATTAAAGTTTATTCAGTTTAATACACAAGTTTGGATTTCTACTTCATCATTTCTACATAAACTTTTAATTCAACGTTACAGTGCCTTATACAACAAAGATTACATTAGGTACGGAATCAGCAGAGTCGAGTTTTAGCGTCCATCATACTTATTTCCAACACGCGTTACGTGAGATGTCACTTAGCGCCACAGACGTGAAACAATCGGGTGCCCCCGGCGCACAAAGAGAATCAACACAGTAAGTAGAGCTTCTTAGCACGTGGATTTTGCGAATTGTAATAAAAGCACTAAATTTAGCGTATAGGTCATTAGAGGTGTCGGACGAAATAACTTGTTTATGGACCCTCCAACGTATTGCCCTTTTAAAAAGCCACTATCGAATTTTGAAATGCATTTCTGTATGAACCTTTGGACGTGAATAATGTGTTTTGACAAAATTTAATGATATTAGATAATTACCTCCTTTGCATATATTCAAAATGGCTGGCCATAAATATCAAAATTTATTTCAATGACAACTCAACACTACCTATAGTCGTTCATCTTGCCATTTTATTTGCTTTCGATTTAACATATAACAAAACGGTAATTAACCGGAGGCTCTGGAAACATCGACCTTTGTAGACCAAGAAAGTGTTCTTTGCAACTTGAAGCGTGATGCGTGTATCTCTCACGATAGGCTGCAACCGCTGCCGCTGCTATCGTCGCTGCTGCCGCCGCTGCTGCAGTCGCTGCTGCCGTTGCTGCTGCCGTCGTTGCTACCGCTGCTGCTGCCGTCGCTGCTGCCGTTGCTGCTGCTGTCGTTGCTACCGTCGCTGCCACTGCTACTCAGATGCAAGTTATTAGTTATACAGCTATTATGTGAATCGTTAGTTCTAGAGGTACAGATGTAAATCGTTAGTTCTAGAGCTACAGATGTAGATCGTCAGTTATACAGCTACAGATGTGAATCGTCAGCTATAGAGCTACTGATATGAATCGTCAGTTATAGAGCTATATATGTGAATCGTTAGTTATAGAGCTACAGATGTGAATCGCTGTGACTCTGATTTCGACGCGTGATTGGCTGAGATAGCGTAGCTTGATGACATGTTAGTGTATACGTGCTAATTGCGTGTGACATGCACCGATGCTGGTAGTAGGTTGAGACGCGGCTTTGCGCGGATTCACCGATTTGTTTTAAACTTTGTAATGTTCTGTGCGGTGGTATTTATTCTTAGTCTTAAGAACAGTAAAAGTCTGTTAATTATCCGCTCGACTATATCACTGGTTCAGAATGATTATATAGTGATTGATATATATAGTGATATATATATATATATATAGTGATCTAAATGCCGAGACCTGATATTCACTTGTATCAGATGTGCCTTAATTGGTCACTCTACTCCGTAATGTATCGTCAAATTGTGTGTTTAGAGGCTATGCAGCGGTAACAATAAACACCCGTGTTATGACTATCACGACAAGCTGCGTTAGTGCTGTAACATATGATTTACAGATGTTACATAAATTAGAGACGCGGAGTGCGGCTAGACTCATGGTTGTTTTGGTGGTAGTCTATGTAGACAGAGCGTCGCGCATCTTGTGCGGCTAGATTGATGTTATAGGGAGAAAGCACACGCGCTTAGGCGCGTGTGCGCGTGTCTTTGTCTCTCTGTGCAAGATGTGACTACACTGTGTGCAAGTTATTAAAGTTTATTCAGTTTAATACACAAGTTTGGATTTCTACTTCATCATTTCTACATGAACTTTTAATTCAACGTTACATTTTGGTGCCAGTGACAGTCAAAACCCTGGGTATTCCTTTGCGGACGCAACGTAAGGTACTCCACTATGCCGATCTACGGGCCATAATACGCAAGGAAGATGGAGAAGGAAGAAGACACAGGAGGAGTCGCTGAGTACACTGCTGGCAAGAAAACTGGAGGGGAAACGCAGAGCGGACGAAAGAGCAAGAGAGAGGGAGGAAGAGAGAGAGAGAGAGAGAGAGAGAGAGAGAGAGAGAGAGAGAGAGAGACGGGAACAGGAGTAAGAGTAGGAGAAACGAAGAACGATGGAGAGCGATCGACAGAGACAAAGAATGGCGGAGAGCGAGGCGGGAGGAACAGAGCGAGACGCGGGAGAGAGAACGGTGGATACACACGGCGTAGGAACTACTGTGAGTGCAGATAATCCTGGTAACTAACAATACACAGTGTGTTGTATGTTTAGGCATTTGACAATACACTTTGTATTGTTAGCGAGCTTTCAACAAATACACTGTGTGTTGTTGAACACCTTCTAACAATACACTGTGTATTGTAGTGGGTACCTATGAGCTTTCAACAATACACTGTTTATTGTTGAACACATTCTAAAAATACACTTTTTATTTTTTATTTTTTATTTTTTAATTAGTTTACTTTTTGATTTGTAAACTTGAAATTGACATTTATTTCAATGGAATTTATTGAAATTATTTGATTGAATTTATTGAATTTATTGTAAAATCGAAATTGAATTTAAATGACACAGTTGTTAGGTACCGCTACTACGAATACACAGTGTATTGTTAGAAGGGTGTTCAATCAATACACACGTATTGTTGTGAAAGTAGTACTTGTTAGTTACCAGGGATTATCTGCGCATTTAGCTGCACGCTATAGCGATTAGGTGTTGCTCCTTGTGTGTTCGTTAGTCGTTGAGTGTTCGAGTTGCTTTGATGTCGAATGGCTTCAGCGTAAGGGTGGGTGGGGGTGTCGAGGCGCTTTGTTTTTTGAGAAGCTAAGGTAGAAACTTATTGCATGTGTAACTGCGTGCGTTGCGTGTTGTGCTGCTTGCTTGGCATAAGTGCGCGCGCTCGCACTCTCTGTGCTGTGAGTGTGCCGTGCGTGCGTTCGTGGCGTGTTCTAGAGAGAGGAGAGGAGCAGAGAGAGAGAGAGAGAGAGAAAGAGAGAGAGAGAGAAAGAGAGAGAGAGGAGAGAGAGAGAGAAAGAGAGAGAAAGAGAGGAGAGAGAGAGAGAGAGGGAAGAACAGGGGAGAAAGATATATATGATAGAGAGAGAGAGAGAGCGGGAGTAGAGAGAAAGGGAGAGAGATGGAGATAATTAACCGTGAAGATTACATTTGGTTGTAATTCGTTCCTTGAACTGTATTCTCGTTCATGTGAAAAATATTTCGTTGTTTATCGGATGCAGTGGAACGGCCGGAGATTGCATTAGTTTTCTCAACGTTGGCGCTTGCAACTCGCTTAGCAGTTTTAAGCTTGTATATTCATTGATTCGTTATTATTATGTATTATATTATTATTACGGCAAGAACAGAATGGTACACTGCGCATATCGATGTCGACACAGTGCATATTAAATGCAGAAAAAGCTGAATATGTTGCGGAAATCGCGGAAGCGGGCGTGTTCAGGGGGGATACTATGAATATTGAGCGAGCAGCGCTGCCAGTGTATGCCGAGGATATAGAAACAATAGTATTGGCCCTCCACACGACACGTACATGCGCAAGCGATGCACAAGCGCAGAAACTCACATCGCCGCCAGTTTTCGGCACGACGACACATGCACACAACCGCAGACACAGACATCACACAAGACAGCACACAACAGGCAGCCGACACAGACACACACACCAGACACGACACCCGCACAGACACACGACACCACACACCACAACAGCACGAAGCAGCTGCGCGCATACACACCACACCATATCACACACCACGCAGTGTTTGAGAATTTATCCCATTATCCCGTCTAAATATCGGCTCTACCACGGTGATGCCCGTTGATGTTTTCTTTAGATAGATATGCATTCTGTGTGAATTATTATAATAGATCTGCTCACGATAGGCCTTCAGAATGTAAGCTGCTCGAAAAAACATCTTTGCTTAACAATACTGCGCATTATCTCGTAAAACAGCAAATGGTATTGTATAAAAATGAATTTTCGGAAAATTTGCAGATTAGTGAAAAACAGCATTTTTGTTATTTCCAAACGACGTCTAGTTTAGCGAATGTAAAGCGGAAATTTTCTTAATATCGCGGGCGATTGGATAGTTTTACAGTTATTTGCGGGGGTTTATGTATGGTTTCAACTCACCATATTGGCTCATACTTCTACACGCCTTACAACTGCTATTGCGAATATTAATGCCTAATAAAGGTTTTGGGGTATAAAAAGTTCCCCCCTTTTAGGCTGAACTCAAAGAATGGCTGCAGATATAGGTGCCTATCTTTTAACATCAAATGAGCCACACTCGCGCATACAGATGTGCATTGGATCTTTTGTGATCAATATTGAAACCTGTGAAGGTG
>NW_014578026.1:92693-102387 GCF_000485595.1 Priapulus caudatus | reverse complement strand
TCAAAGTTTATTAAAAAGTTTATTCAGTTTAATACACAAGTTTGGATTCTACTTCATCATTTCTACATGAACTTTTAATTCAACGTTACATTTTGGTGGCCAGTGACAGTCAAAACCCTGGGTATTCCTTTGCGGACGCAACGTAAGGGTACCACTATGCCGATCTACGGGGCCATAATACGCAAGGAAGATGGAGAAGGAAGAAGACACAGGAGGAGTCGCTGAGTACACTGCTGGCAAGAAAACTGGAGGGGAAACGCAGAGCGGACGAAGAGCAAGAGAGAGGGAGAGAGAGAGAGAGAGAGAGAGAGAGAGAGAGAGAGAGACGGGAACAGGAGAGAGTAGGAGAAACGAAGAACGATGGAGAGCGATCGACAGAGACAAAGAATGGCGGAGAGCGAGGCGGGAGAACAGAGCGAGACGCGGAGAGAGAACGGTGGATACACACGGCGTAGGAACTACTGTGTAGTAAGTCAGCGCTGAACGAGAAGGAATGCGCCGCGTTTGTATTCGTGATACTGAGAGGGCAAGTCCGTAGTCTCGACGGCTGTGTGTGAGAGAGAGAAGATAGGCAGAAAGAGTAGGCATAGGCTGACAGAGCCAGAGCACAGAGGACGTGAAAGATAAATTGCGAACTGATAATGGCTTAAAAAAAATTCCAGCGGAATTTCTAGAAGTTAATTGCGTGCGAAACGCTTTAATCTCGTGCTGCTCGAAACTGGTATGTGAAAGAGGTGACATTATCAGGATGTGCTATTTTTATCTGTTTTTCTTGTTTTATGTACGCGGTTTTTATATTTTTTTATGACGTTCATGCTTGTGACCGTTTGCTATATTGTGTGGGAAAATCCTTTTGCTGTGAAACTTTGTGTCAACATGTGTGATCGTTTTCTTGAATTTGTGCTAACGTTACGTTTACAGCATATTGTCAGACTGCTAAAGCACATTTTTTAATTAGAGTTTTGATAATGCCTAAAACATTCATCGAAAATATGAATAACAGTTTTTCGTATTTTTTTTGGCTGTATAATGCTGTGGATAGTGACAAAGGTTGTCAGGTCGCACATCGGTGCTTGTGTTAATAATGGGATTTAAGAAGGTTTAAATGAGGTTATAATGAGCACATGGCTCAAACGCGGTTTTCGGTAATGCTGTGTCGAGTATTACGCATACGCCAGCATACGTTACAGCCATAAAAAGACGGCAAGAGTGAGAGTTATGCAGCGATATAAAAATGTTCCTGCCAATGCTTAAATTTCTGGACTTGTATGGTGTATCGAACTTATCGTTACATTGTTTTGTATAGAAAGCTTTAATGCTTTATATGTCATTTTAGAAATTGTTTATGGTTTAGGTTGAAGTGTAGATCGCAGCGGGGACGCTGATCGTTGACAGGGTAGTCAGTCGTCTTGGGAAGGGGGAGGTAATGCTAAGCATAATGATTTATAGAGATGTTACATAAATTAGTTAGAGACGCGGCGAGTGGCGGCTAGACTTCAGGAATTGCTGTTTGGTGCGTAGTCTATGTAGACATGAGCGGTCGCGCATCTTGTGCGGCTAGATGATTTATTAGGGAAAATGCGTAAAGCGTGTTTTAGTCGCGGCGTTTCTAGGTTCATTGTGAAAATGAAGGTATGACGCGGTCTGGTCAGCAAACGGGTGACATCGTGCGCTCAGGATTGTAGCGGGTTTTGGGGGTAATATATAGGACAGAGATGTAGAAGTCAGCGAAGCTCTGGTTGTGATCGCGGAGAAAGCACACGCGCTTAGGCGCGCGTGTCGCATATCGGGCTGCGTGTCTTTGTCTCTCTGTGCAAGATGTGACTACACTGTGCGCGCAAAGTATATTAAAGTTTACTTCAGTTTAATAGCACAAGGTTGGATTTCTACTATCAATCATTTCTAATAAACTTTTAATTCAACGTTAGCAGTGCCTTATAATCAAGATTACATTAGGTTACGGAATAGCAGAGTAGTAACGATTGTTACACGAGTTTTAAGCGTCCATCAATACTTATTCCAAACGCCGTTACGTGAGATGTCACTTAGCGCCACAGACTCGCTGCAACAATCGCGTGCCCCCGGCGCACATAGAGAATCACAGCAGTAAGTAGAGCTTCTTAGCACCGTGGATTTTGCGGAATTGTAATAAAAAGCATCTAAAATTTATAGCGTATAGGTCATTAGATAGTGTCGACGCAATAACTTGTTTAGGACCCTTCCAACGTATTGGCCCTTTTAAAAAGCCACTATCGAATTTTGAAAATGCAATTTCTTGTTATGACACTTTGGACGTGAAATATGTGTTGTGACAAGAATTTAATGATATTAGCATAATTACCTCCTTTGCATATATTCAAATATGGCTGGCCATAAAATACAAAATTTATTTCAATGACAACTCAACACTACCTATAGTGTTGCTATCTGCGCATTTTTTGTGCTTTCGATTTAACATATAAACAAAACGTAATTAACCGGAGCTCTGGAACATCGATCCTTTTGTAGACAAGAAGTGCTTTCTTTGCCAACTGTGAAGCGTGACTGCGTGTAATTCTCTCACGACTAGGCTGCATACGCTGCCCTGCTATCGTCCCGCCTTGCGTGCTGCCGCGCTTGCTGCAGTCGGCTGCTCGTTAGCTGCTGCCGTGCCGTTGCTAGCCGTGCTGCTGCCGTCGCTTGCTGGCCGTTGCTGCTGCTCGTCGTTGCTACCGTCGCTGCCCACTGCCTACCGCTGCTGCTGCCGTCGGCTAGCCTGCCGTTGCCTGGCTATATTGTTTTTTCGCGCTGCTGCCGTCGTTGTATACGCGTGCTGCTGGCCGATCGCTGCCTGCCGCCGCTGCCTGGCTGCGTGCTATCGCGCGGTGCTGCTGCTGCCCGTCGCTA
The DNA here is from genome assembly GCF_000485595.1 of Priapulus caudatus. Taxonomy (NCBI): domain Eukaryota; kingdom Metazoa; phylum Priapulida; class Priapulimorpha; order Priapulimorphida; family Priapulidae; genus Priapulus; species Priapulus caudatus. The sequence goes on along the minus strand of NW_014578026.1, from coordinate 99,501 downwards.
GCCTTTGTGCTCGCCGTCGTGCTCGCGCTGCTGCGCGCCGTCGCTGCTGCCGCCGCTCCTGCTGCTGCTTGGCCGTCGGCTGCTGCCGCGCTGCTGTGTCGCTGCTGCCGTCCGCTGCCCACAGGCACTTGAACGCTTACATAAATAAAAGGGGCGGGGGGGGGGGGCGGGGGCGGGGGCGGGGGGGGGGGGGGGGGGGGGGGGGGGGGGGGTAAATAAACCACGAAATGTATTTACATACCGAAGCCTTAAATGTTTCTCTACTCTTATATTCGCCTATTATTGCGATACTTGCTGTAAACTGCCGTTCAGATGCCTCCTGTGCTCAACAGCGGACGACACGCCCTGTGCAACAAACAATCAGAAAATAGCTCTGTAGTATTTCTCATAATTTTTGTCGGCTGATTCTCTTCTTCCATGTTGGCTTCTCTGGTGGGCTTTGTGGAACTCTTTCGTTTGTCTCTCACAGCAATAACTGCACAGTTGCGTAACATTAATTCATTTGATTTCTGATTAAGTTTAAGATGGTTTTGCTTGCATGCAATATTGGTGAAGGGCCTGATTGGCAGCTTGAATTATCGTTCCGTATTGCCTTGTTGAGGATGAACCTTTTTCCATTGCTTCTGGTTGATCTAGGTGCGATTGGCCTGAGTTTCAAGCAGGCATTAGTACAGAATCGATCTTCCATATATCCACTAACTGATTCAGCCAATTATGGCGTATTCGCATGTTGCAGTGTTTGTTTCAAGCCTCGGAGCTCTGGGGTTTTGTAGGTCTTCATGTTGTTTCAGTGGGGATGAAGTGTTGGTTGCTGATGGCATTACTATTGCTTTCGGATCACTACTGCCACTATCTGCTCACTCCAGTTCGTCGGTGAGCCTATCTTGTTCTAAATAATCATCCTCTTCTTGTATATAGCAAGGCTATTATGATGTGGTGGTGGCGAAATATGTTTGCGATTCCTGTCGTGCGCCCATATCGTTGTTATGTACTTTACTACTCCCTGCCATCAAGTGTATGTTCTCTATAAGAAAATAATAAGGACCACATCACATCCTTCCTAATAATGAATCCTTTTGTTCCACTCAGGTTTCTTGTTTTTCTGTTGGTTATTTTGCTTTGGGTGGACTGCTGCCTGCCTGGTGTTGGTGCTGGCTTCAGTTTAGGCCAAGTTAGCAGATTGGGTGCCTGCTCGGTCTGTGTTGCTACTGAAGCTTGGCTGTTAAGCTGTTTCAGTCTATTTCAATACACCGATTTTTCGACATCAGCTTGTTTCACGGAGTCACTGAGAGCGCGCTCCTTGTTGAGCCGCGCGGCGACGTAGGCGACTGCGTGTATGATTTTCTTATTGCTTATTTCAATCAATGGTATGATATTTACTATTTTAAACCCATAGTTAGTGGCTGGAAAATTTTCTGGACATCAGGGCAATGTCCATACGTCCGTGGGCCATAATGTCGCAGTTATCGCGAGTTTTGCATCTCCTGAGAGGCTGGTTATTTTTTTTTATCAGACCACCATCTCTAAGGGTTGCGACCAGGCTAATAGGAGGTCCCTCTACCCATGAGGGCAGACTTTGGGCCCCCGTCGGACGCCAACCCAATGATTCAAGTCCTCGGGAAGAGCTAGCAGGTCTACACCTTGCGCAAGAGGTTGACCTGGAGGTAGATTGTGGCAATAGGTAATCCTCATTCCCCACGTTGAAACTCCAGCAAACGCGGATCGTGCAGGTTTAAAGTCATACCGCAGGACGAAATTTATTATTATTAATTATTATTATTATTATTATTATTGTTAGTTATTATTTATTATTATTATTATTTATTATTATATGGTGTGCCAGTGCGCAAATTATTGGAAATACGGTTGGGGGGAGGGAGGGGCGCTAAGCCTAATCTATCTAGTGTTTATTTCAATGATTCCTGAGCAACAAATCTGGCGCCTCAGAATACTACCGGCAAAACATTCCAGATCACCTTAGCCTGAAGGCTCTGTACCGTTGATCGGCTTTTCCATTACACTTTCCAATCCGCACATGTATATGGTGGAAGTGGGATATCAAGGGTGGAGCTCAGCACCATGAGTCACGAGTCGTAGAGATGGCGTCGATGGATTCCTACTTTCGAACCTAGTTTCTAACGTCATCTGATGGATGGCGCTGCGCGCACAAATGGTATTTGACTTTGATATACGGCGATAAGCCCTTATGCATTTAATGGTTAAAATCACAGGGGTTTGTACTGTTTCAATAATAACTGATTGAAAATAAACACAATTTGTATTTACTACCAAAGTCACAAAGTCTACAAATGTTTATGTATTAATTCTCTGTCGACTAATAATAATTATTGCACGTAAATGTCGTTCAAATGATCTGTAACTCACCGCGCGCGCGCCACTAGCAATGCTCAATCTCACAGAAAGAAATCCGTGTATCCGTCAGTCTGTAATTCTGTGAGTGTACACAGTGGCGTGCGTGCGGTGAAATTGTGTGTTGAAGAGAAGCATGTGAACTGCATTTACGGGGAACTATCACTAATATTAGGCGAATGAGTGTAGATAAAATTGAGACTGATAGTTAATATAATTCGTTATTTATTATTGAAACAGTCCAAATGACTGTGGTGAAAATCTTCGAAAAGCGTGTGATGAAATTTTATTTATATCTGCAGATCGGGTAAACAGATTACGGACGATGTTAAGGCCATGTTTGCAGTAGATTCTGATATCGGCATTATTGTATTAAAAACATAATAATTGCTCTAGGTAGGTTGGAGTGAGCGAACATGGGATTTCTAATAATTTAGCCTTAATTTTACGCTCCTTCGTTTTTATTCTCTTCTGTTATTGTTGTTTTCGACATAATGATCGTCGTCGTTATCGTCGTCGCTATAGTTACCGTCGTATAAAGGATGCACGCACCGTGCAGTAGCCTTCCACCAATTGCACTACCTGGCTTTTTGAAATAATGGTTTTTTCTTCTGAATTTTGTGTGTGGTAATATTCGGCACTAGAGTGCACTAATCGGATTTGACACATACTCTACAACACTGATTGATAAATACTTAACAGACAGAAAACAGAGAGTGAAAATTAGCAACACCACATCAGAATGTGGGGCTATTGTTAGAGGAGTCCCACAGGGGATCGACATTACTGGGACCGTTATTATTCTGCATATACATCAACAATATACCAAACATACTCGAAAAATGTGAACTGACCCAATATGCTGACGATACATGTATATATGCCACAAATTCAGATCCAAATGAAGCTGTTAATACACTGCAAATGAATGTGGAAAAAATTAAACAGGTATTCGATTACCATAATTTACAAATGAACCCAGACAAAATAGAATTCATGCTATTTTGCCCCAACAGTAATAAAATTGTGGATACTAACAAAATTGAGTTGGAAATAAGTAACAACTCGATACCACAATCGTGAACAGTAAAATTTTTAGGCATGTATATAGATCAGCATTTAACGTGGAATGACCATACTGACTACATAGTAGACAAGATGAGTACAAGTATTAGCTTCCTCAGACAGATACGGGGTCAACTACACACAAACACAAAGCTGCAAATATACTCGTCACTCTGCCTGTCGCATCTCATATATGGATCTACTCTGCTTATAAATCTCCCCAAATCAGCTTTAGATAGAGTAAACACACTACAGAATTATGCTCTACGCATTATAACAGGTTATTCCCACAAAACGCTACATCACAGAGACAGACAGGATCAGCTACTAGAACTAGAAAGGAACTAAAAGTACCTCCAATCGAATACCTAATTAAATACCACACACTTATATTTATATACAAATACATCCACCATCTAAACAAACCACTTAGAAATAATCCCCTACCTTACCTGACAAATATTACACTAAATTCAAGGACACTTAAATTAAAACAAATAACAACAAGTAATATGTATGGACACAACTCACTCACTAAGGAGGAAATAAACCAATGGAATAAACTACCAATAGACACAAAAAGGAAGCCTTCACTTAGCACATTTAAAAAAATGTTAAAAAATACAATTTTAACAACATATAGCAGATAAGAGAACAATGTTGCATTCTGAATGAAAATGTGTCTATATTTATATAAATGTGTGTGTCTGTGTGCGTATATGTAATATGCACGGGCGGCGCCAGGGTATTTTCTTAGGGGGGGGGGCGAAACCGGGGCGAAACGAGGGGCGTGTACAGGAGCACGCGAAGGGGGGTCTAATTTCAAAAATTTCCCAGACCCCCCCTTCGCGTGCTCCTGTACACGCGTTTCTGCGCGAGCAGGGGGGGTCCGGACCCTTTGGACCTCCCCTGTACACGCCCCTGGGAANTAATAATCGTTATATTTATTGTTACAAGCACGTTACATGTTCCTTAACTACTAGGTGGGTCGCCCCTAATCTGCTATTTACGTCCTTAGTACTGTTAGAGTAAGATATTGCATTCAGGACATCAAGAACCATCTTTTGTTACTTACATTCAAAAGGTTTTAACGAATTATCTTTTCCAACTACACGAGAATTTTTATAAAAACGTCAACCTTCCAGTGTTTAGTAATGAATTGACTAATAAACGAGATGTATTAAGTTGTTTACCACAAATTCATGGCTATATTATCGCTTTTTAGCAATTAAATATATGTGATATATCTAAGCGTCAAACTATTGTATGGCGAAACATCTAGGATGTAATATAAATACACATCTTAAGTGAACAGGCTAGTGCACAAATGCCATCTAACACTGCAGTCAGCACATTACCAGTTAACTAAGGGTCTTGCTCCACGTTCGGCTGAGATGGGTTAACAGTGGATGTGGCACAACCAAATAGTTCCCTCACTGCTAGACGAAAATCTTTGTACTTGTAGAAGTAGATGATTGGATTCATTAGTGAATTAAGTACGATGGCATTTAATCGAATGAAGCGAAGTGTTCGAAGTCGAAACGGAAAGCTGTGGATTAAGATGAAGTGAAGAACGTGCGGTGTAAGCAGAGTAAACGAAGTGCCGCCAACTGTAAGTAGGATCTTAGACATCTTCAGGGTAGCGTGGAAAGCGGACATGTTCTCTCGCTCCTCATCTGATGCTGCGGCCATCCTTCGTGTGTGGTCCCAGACAATCCTTGCGATGACGACGTAGCAGTAAGTCATAAAGATAAACAGAATAATATAATGACTGGAAAATACATAAGCGAATCCAGGCGAAAGTTCTAGGTCAACGATGCAGATTGAAGGCGGCTCCCAGCGATATGATACTTGGATGGCTGCTGCGATTCCAATCACAATCGCGTACGTCGTCGATAAAGTTATGAGAACACCAGTGCGAGCAGGATTCATCAGCTGGTTGTAGCGTAACGGATACACGATGGCCACGTATCTGTTGATCGTACAGAGTGCAATATCCATCAACGACAGCTGAAAAAGCGTCATTGCAAAGCCCGTAAACACGGCGCACCGCGGCATCGTGTCACGGCGTAGGACTCCTGTCCAGAGTGTACTGCCGAGTGCGAAGTCACAACAGGCCAGATTAGCGATCGTCATGTTTGCTGCTGTTCTCAGTCGGTGAATCTTTGCTATAACGGTAATCACAAGACCATTGCCTACGGCTGTAAATAGCGAACCCAGTACAAACAGTGGGACGTTTAATGATCTAGTATGTGTTTTAATAGCAGTGATATTTGCGTCGTCAGAGTAATCCTCATCAGCGTTGTTCCGGTGACTGCTTATTGTCAGGTTGCTCTCATTCGAAAACAAGGTCACATCCATCGTCGATGCGTGAAGCTTTCAAATAGTCTACGTTTCTGTGAGTTATGTTGCTGTCTTCGGATCTTTGTGCAACCTACAATTCAGATGTTGCATAGATTGGCAATGACGACGTGAGCTAGAGACTGCCTAGATAGCATCACGCATGCCTTTATATACTTCTGTTTGCGCGCGCGCAGCAACTCCCTTCTTACTATGTGTCGATTTAACCTATTACCGCGAACCAATCATAGGCTGCCGTCTCGCCCTATACCACTCAATACAACCTGAGCCTCCATGTCTCAATCAGGCAGAAGTACGTCATGTGTTTCGTGAAGTATGTATTCATAAAATCTACAAATCGTTTCGATACATGAAAGACACTATTGTCACTACTAAAAGAAATAAAAAAGTTTTTAAATACTTAGTCGATACAGATGTTCTGTAAACAGGATAAAAGTACTTAACATTATATATGTACGTGTGTGTAGTTAATTTGAATTATTACACGCGCCGAAATTGATTTAATTAAGTAATGCATGCGACACAACTTTCTGTTTTCATCAGATGCAACAGAAAAAGTGAAGTAAGATGCAGTAAATTAAACGTATAGACGTAGGACGTATAATCGTATAATCGTAAGACAAAGGGGAAAAAGGATATCTATATAACTCTATAAATGTGTTCCTTGTGCTGTCAGCAGTAACGCAATCACCAAGGACTAAATTATGGCTGGCAGTAGTCATTTAAACAAAACAAAATTCCATTGAATACGACAGAGTTCTACAACATATACTTGTCACACTTGGAACACATCTTAAGAGCCACTGCAACATACAGCTCTTTCACCATCTGTTCAGACATATATACCACGTTAAGGCCAACTGATCGCGCGTGTACGAGCTATGTTCAGCTTAGTATGCAGGCAATAATGCTGCTACAGATGTAAATCGTCAGTTAAACAGCTACATATGTGAATCGTCAGTTAAACAGCTACAGATGTGAATCGTCAGTTAAACAGCTACAGATGTGAATT
>NW_014578026.1:76563-92683 GCF_000485595.1 Priapulus caudatus | reverse complement strand
GTTGAACAGATACATGATTGAGATGGTCAGTTGATAGAGAGCTAGCAGATGTGAATCTTCTTATGATATTGAGCGTAGATATAGAATCGTGCAGCCTGCTATAACTACATATGATTACAGCATCGGTGGAATCGGTCGTTAGTGGGATCGAGCTACAAGAGTTGAATCGTCATTATAACTGAGACTGACAGAGTGTTGAATCGGGCAGAAAAGAGTACAGACGCTTAAGCGATCAGCCTTCATGACCAAGTACATGTGGTCGTCGTACATAGCGCTACAGCACGAGAGAGTATCAGTTAGTAGTCCTAACAGAGCCTAGACACCGGCATGTTTTACAGCGCCCCGGACAGGCCCGTTAGATTGTCACCGCTTCACACCGGGGGTACATGTATCGTAACAGCCTGTCGTTTAGATGCGGGATTCGCAATCACAATAGACACAAGCCGTTAATTATAATCTGCAAAACAAGCGCATTTAGTGCGTATACAAAATACGGTTTACATAGGTACCGAATCCTGATTAGAGATGTACGAATGGGGTACATGAGTTTCGTTCTACTCGTTCACCGAGCCATTTGTCTCAACACGCTTTTTATCATGAGATTCGTTCACCTTAGCCGCTCACGAGACATATAATCATCGTGGGCCCGCGGCGCATCACAGACAGTCATCATAAAGTATAGCTATTAAGCACCGGATTCTTCGAATTTGATTACAAGCCACTAATTTACGTATAATCAGAGGGGGTCGACGAAATGCCACCTTCATGGACCCCCAAACCTTAATCTTCTTTATTGCCCTTTTGAAAAGCCACTATCGAATTTTGAAATGCATTTCTGTACGAACCTTTGGACATAACATGAAAAATGTGTTTAGACAAAATGTAATGATATTAGATAATTACCGCTTTTGCATATATTCAAAATGGCTGGCATTAAATATCAAAATTTATTACAATGGCAACTCAACACCGCCTATAGTCGTGCATTTAGTCATTTTATTTACTTTCGATTTAATATATAACAAAACAGTAATTATAACCGGAGGTTCTGGAAACATCGACCTTTGTAGACCGAGAAAGTGTTATTTGCAACTTGATGCGTGTTGCGTGTATTTCTCACGATATGCTGCAACAGCTGCCGCTGCTGCCGTCGCTGCCGTCGCTGCTGACGTCTGCAGACGATTCACATCTGTAGTTCTATATCTAACGATTCTGATCTGTAGCTCTATAGCTGACGATTCACATCTGTAGCTTTATAACGGACGATTCACATCTGTAGCTGTATAACTGACGATTCACATCTGCAGCTCTATAACTGACGATTCACATCTGTAGCTGTTTAACTGACGATTCACATCTGTAGCTCTATAACTGACGATTCACATCTGTAGCTCTATGACTGACGATTCACATCTGTAGCTCTATAACTGACAATTCACATCTGTAGCTGTTTAACTGACGATTCACGTCTATAGCTGTATAACTGACGATTCACATCTGCAGCTCTATAACTGATAATTTACATATGCAGCTGTATAACTAACGATTTATATCTGTAGCTCTATAGTTGACGATTCACATCTGCAGCTCTATAACTGATAATTTACATTTGTAGCTCTATAACTGACGATTCACATCTGCAGCTGTATAGCTGATAACTTATGTCTGTAGTTCTGTGACTGATATGTGTATGTGTGTGCGCATCCTCCTATGTTCCGCGAGATTAATACATTATCGCTTGCATTAAATATTTAACTGGTTTCATTCAGCATCAAATACTAAGCTGAGCATACCTCGTACACGGGCGATCAGTTAATTGTGTTTAAAGAGGTATATGTCTAAACAGATGGTCAGATAGGTGTATGTTGAAGTGGCGCATGAGAAGTTTTCTAAGTGTGACAAGTATATGTTGTAGAACTCCGTCGTAAGAAAGGGCAATATTTTTGTTTAAATGACTACTGTCGGCCATAATCTAGTCCTATAGGGATTACGTTGCCGCGCACAGCACCAGGAACAGTTATAAAGAGTACAACCGCTTTTACGGTTGTATTCCTTCTACATGGTAAATTTGCTGCATCTCACATCACTTTTTTCTGTTTCATCATTAGTTGCGTCATACGCATTACTAAATTAGCCTATATCAATTTCGGCATGTGTAATAATTCAAATTAACTACAGGCACACGTACATGATTGAGACGTGGGAGCTCAGGTTGTATTCAGTGGCAGGACAAGATGCCAGCCTGTGATTGGTTCAGGTTATAGGTTTTTATCGACACACGGTAAGAAAGAAGCTGATGCGCTCGCGCAAACAGAAGTATATAACGACATGCATGATGCTACCTAGGCAGTCTCTAGCTCGCGTCGCCATCGTCAATCCATGTAACATCTAAATTCTAGTCGCACAAAGATCCCAAGACAGCCGAGTAACTCACCGAAACGTAGACTATTTTAAAGCTTCGCGCATCGACGATGGATGTGACTTTGTTTTTAAATGATAGCAACCTGATAGGTATTCTCCGAGACAACGCCGATGAGGATTACCCTGACGACGCAAATATCACTACTATGAAAACACGTACAAAATCTGTAAACGTCCCACTGTTTGTACTGGTTTCGCTATTTATAGTGCTAGGCAATGGGCTTGTGATGATCGTTATAGCAAAGATTCGCCGGTTGCAAACAGCAGCAAACATGACGATCGCTAATCTGGCCTGTTGTGACTTCATAATCGGTTGTACATTCTGGACAGGGATCCTACGCCGTGACACGATGCTGCGGTGCACCGTATTTACGTGGTATGCAATCACGGTTCTTCATCTGTCCTTGATAGGAATTGCACTCTGTACGATCAACAGATACGTGGCCATCGTCCATCCGTTACGCTACAACCAGCTGATGACTCCTGCTCGCACTGGTGTTCTCATAGCTTTATCGACGACGTACGCGATTGTGATTGGGATCGCAGCAGCCATCCAAACGTCATATCACTGGGAGCCGTTTTCCATCTGCATCATTGAGCTAAAACTCACACCAGGAATGGTGTATGTCATTTGCAGTCACTATATTATTATATTTATCGCCATGGTTTACTGCTACATCGTCATCACAAAGATTGCCTGGGACCACACACGAAGAATGGCCGCAGCATCAGATGAGGAGAGAGAAGATATGTCCGCTTTCCACGCTACGCTGTAGATGTCCAAGATCCTACTTACAGTTGTCGGCACTTCATTTACTCTGCTTACACCGCACGTTCTTCACATGATCTTAATCCACAACTTCCCGTTCCGATTTAGAATACTTCGGCTGATTCGAATAAATGCACTGACACTTAATTCATTGCTGAATCCAATCATCTACTTCTACAAGTACAAGGACTTTCGTCACGCAGTGAGGGAACTATTTGGTTGTGCCACGTCCACTGTTAACCCATCTCAGCCGAACGTGGAGCAAGGCCCTTAGTTAACATAAAAGATGGTAATGTACGTGCTGACTGCAGTGTTAGATGGCATTTGGGCACTAGCCTGTTTACTTATGACTGTTCACTGTTTACTTATGACTGTTCACTGTTTACTTATGACTGTTCACTGTTTACTTAGCCTGTGTTTATATTACATCCGTGATGTTTTGCCATATAATAGTTTTACGCTTAGATATCACATATATTTAATTTCTCAAAAACGATAATGGATCCACGAATTTATGGTAGTTAAATAGATTATTATATAAACATATTATGGTCGATTAATATAACAGTTGTCTATATCAACATAACGTCGCATACCGCCGCAGTACTTCATATATATATATATATATATATATATATATATATAGTATATATAGATATATATATATATATATATATATATATATGAAAATATAACAGAAATATGAGCTATATAACCTCAATGTAAGTAAGGACGAGTAAGATACAGAGTCATTGTGTTGTATCGTGTATGAGTAGATTTAATAAAGGTATTCCGTCACATACCTATATATAAATAATCAGTATTGCGTTTCAGTCTGGTATCCGACTAAGCCACTGCGTCGCCGTCTTGCCTATCAGTTGGAGCAAGAAATGATCTCAACACAATCTAACACGCGTTAACTAATACCCCCGTCAGACCGGGGTGGCGTCCTTACTGCGCTGCTACGGCGACTGAAAATGGGCCCAGAGCGCGTCAAGGTCGCCATAAGCGTGGTATTAGCGTAGTGGAAACGCCAGACATCGTGCTGTGGTCGCCATGGTCGCCAATGATCGCCGAGTCACGGCGTTTGTTTTGAGCATGTTCAAAACAAACGCCAAGGTTCGGCGATCTGACCTGGAACGCAGTGAGAACGCAGTGGGGTCGCGAACGTCGTGAGACAAGCGTCGTAACATCTCCATAAACGTAGTACACGCGCAGTACACGCGTGGCAAAGACGCTGCGAAAATGGTAACATTTGCAACGGCGACTTCATGGATCTGTCTCATCCGATCTGCCGAACTGTTTCATGCCGATCTGTCTCGGCCACGGCCACGGCTTCGTCCTATGGTAGCTTGTTTCTTCGGCATCGTGTTTCTACTCAGCAAACGCACAACTATACAGTTAAAATTTCCGAAAATCTGACCAGCTTATATAGTCGCCGTGAGAACGTGGTAGAAACGCCGTGAGGTCGCCGTGCAGTCGCGATACACGTAGAAGACGCGTGGTGAGAACCCCATGAGCGTGGTGAGAGCGTCGCGGGAACGCTGGTGATCGCCGTTGCTAAGCCCATAGATCTCAATAGAAACGCCATAAGCGCGGAGAGGTCGTGGCGGGGGCGCCGTGAGAACGCGGTATGATCGCACAGGTCGCGGCTTTTTTTCAATTTTTTAATTTGTTGGGACTTTTTCTCGCGTTGTGTTCACGTTTGGCGGCGACCTTGTATATTTTCTGGTCGCCGTACGGTCGCGGATGGTCGCCGTCCAGTCTGACGGGGGTATTGATGAATGCCTGTATGCCAGTAGCGGCCACCATAGGTAAATACCATAATATACGATCTTATACCCCTGTCAAACCTACCCGCGATCACGCTCGCGCTCCCACTGCGACCTGAAAAGTATGAAAGCGCGAGGAAAAGCGCAGTCCATGGAAATCCATGGCGTGGTGTGACCATGGTGTGACACCATGTAGCTTAACAGTAGCTTACAGTACGCTCTTGACTCGCTTATTACGCTCTCACTTGCCCTTATGCGTTCCCAGTTTGATCTTCAGTGACGGCTCTCTAATGGCGGCCTCGCACTGCGCTCAGTGCGCTCTCAATGCGCTTCGCCACTGCGCTCAGTGCGCTCTCAGTGCCGCTCCAGCTGCGCTCTGTGCGCTCATCAGTGCGTCCAAGTAGCTCTCGCTGCGCTCTTACTCGCTCTCAATGACCTTTTGCGCTTCGCTCACTGCGGCGTGGCGCGGGCGTTATGCAATGTACTCGTGTCTTATTTTGGTAGGCGGGTCTGCTGCGAGAAAAATCAAATGGTCCGCATCTACTGAGCACTGCATTCAGCTCTGAATTATTGAAGATCTGTGCATGCTGACATGTGTTCGTGGCCCTCCAACATCTATCCAGAGAAACTTATAGTCCGCATCGTAATCCGGTATGAGCTGCCACCTTACCTATAATATGTTAAACCATGCGCAGAGAACAAAACGATAGACCGTCTTTAACTCGGTCATTCTGCTATAAATTTTCATGCTTTCTGAGAAGTAGTTGCATTGTGGCTCAACTGTGGTAGTGAATGGGCCTTCCATCTCTCGACGCGCCAGGCCTACGCGGTCCAAACACTCAGGTAGTTCTATAAGTCAATACACGTCACATAGTGTGAGGGTATGCTCACAGATATTGAGGGTACGTTATTACCTAATTATACTATCAGTATATATATGCATGTATGTGTGTGTGAGATTGTATGTGTGGGCTCGGCTCGCTAGGTGCGTAAGTGATGGCGCGACGCTCGTGTGTCTTCTTGTCGCTAGTTGGTGCTGTTGCGTAGTGGATGTGTGTTGGCGACAGCTTTGATGACTTTCACCGTTGCGTTGTGTGTGTGTCTTTGTTGTGTGTGTACTGTTGTCTTCTCTCACTCGAATACCAACTTACGATGTGCGAAACCTGTTTGGTCAGTGAATTTTCGTTGAGGAAAATAGACCAATTAAATACTGATGTAAATACTCCTCAAGTACTAACGAGGTCCAATTACAGCGGAAATCCCTGAGAGAGTGTAATTAGATAGATCAGATGAAATGCGCACACTCTGCTGAAGCTTAGAAGGCTTGCTGTACCTGTGCACTCGATAATTCACTGAAAGGAAATCCCAAGAGTTTAAGTTTCGCTCTAGATTGGGTCACCGGTGCTCGACACACGTGAACCCTGTGCGTAACCATGTAACTGAGAAAGTCAAAGAGGTTGATTATAAGCGCTCATTCTTTGTACATGCGCAACTGGGCATTCTCGCCATATGAGTCGTTCTAGTTTGACGAACCTTTTTTGTCTTAATATACTCATTACGCTATTGTGATGGTGCGCTTTTTACGTGTTATTTTAGTTGGGTTGATATCTACTGTTAATTTGTGTGGTGACCTCAATATTCTTCTACCTCGGCTATTATGTTAGTGGTACCTTCTTATTTACACCGTAACATTCTGTATTCTGGTTGTAATGTAAAGCTATCAGGGTTGCAAGTAATAAAGATAGAAGGCGATTAGTAACGTGATTGTAAAAAACCACATTCGACCTGTTTAGCGATTCTCATAATATACTGGGTGTCTTCCTCCAGTATAATCCATGGGCCTTCTCTCTATGAACCCTGGCTTAGCTTGCCATATCACCTGGCTTCACTCAGGTATCAGTGGTGTTCATATATACCCTTCATCATAACCTCGGCTTCCTCATTAAACATCTCCTCTCTCTTCGCCGCATCGTCGGCTCTTCAATTAATCACTGGTTTCCGTTCGGCGTTCTTATCTCTCGAAATAACACGAAGCATCGCCTCAATTCACTATTCTTTAACCGCTCCTACAAATCCTTATCTTCAATCATCTTACAAATCATACCTGGATAGTGTGTTGACGAGGGTTTACTCTACATAGGCTCTCCGCTTGTTGCCTGCACCATGTGATGTGACACCATGTTGAGTTTAGTTACAATTATGCACATATTATCGCCTCGCCTTCGTCATTCAAATGTGCACCGATTTAGTGGTTAATGAGCCAAGTCCATGTCATGATCTCTCAGCCTCGCATGCTTATGACAAATATATGCGGATGATATCGCATTTATAACGTTTAGAACGATTCATAATGCTGACTATATTTTTAGTCTATAAAGGAAGACATTACTTGCTCGTGTGCACAAATTATTGGCGAGTTCGCTCGCACTTGGCGGGCTTGTACAGCTAGAAGATGCACTGCTTGCGGTTCATGCAATAGCGCCTCCTACACATACAACAATATTTGTCATAGAAGAATCTTCCGGTCAGTAGAAGTTGTAGTATACAGATTTAATAAAGGAACGCATACTTGTTGTACGCAAGGCCTATTGCAAAGGCACGCCGCTTGGATCAATGGCGTCATGTCGTTATATTATGTCATAGTGATTGACAAGCCAGCCACAGGCCTGCGTGATGCACTGTGTAGGATTATTTAATCATAATTAACTCCATAGGCGCCTCTCAGTCGGCGAGACAGGCGAACACTCTCTAGGTATAACGGTCATCCGTAGTGTGAAAGCGCTCAGGATGAAGTATAATAGTTGATTGCGGGACGAGCGCCGTGCTAGACTGCGCGGCAATAAGAACGGGAGACGCCCGTAATGGAGAGCCAATGAGCGTACAGGCGATAGACATATCTCGAGCCAAAACGTACACTCACACACAGCATACCATCAAGGCACACAGTCTGCGCACACCACGGAGACTTGTTCTTCGACATACCACCACACAAACGCAGATCGGTCTCATACTATGCGCTTCTGTGCCATCACGCTCCGCACAGCCATGAATCAAGCGCACTGCGTAGGTTCGCTTGTGCCCGCATACTTGACCACACCGGCGAGATTGTCTGCCGGTCATGCGCCATACCACCGACTCACACACCACACTCTCATACCACGAGCGCCACACGCACCTCCCGACACTCACAGCACCGACTTGACACTCACTACTCATACGCACTATCACGGCAGCGCAACCACCGCCTCGCACTGACATAATATCTCCACACACGACGTTAGAGCACCTCTGCTCACAGACAACACAAGCACAAGCCAACGACCAGACACAACAACACCGACCCAGACACACATTACACACACATTTCACACACACGACCGACAACACACCATTAGCGAGCCGCACAAACCCGACTCCATAGCTAACTACATCTACACACACGCACACACACATTGCTCGTATATATAATGCTCGAATACGATATATAATAACGCCTTGCCATGCGCATTACGAGTTCCAGCGAAAAACGAAGCGGAACATACTGGTCGCATGGTGCAGAGTCTACTCGCAAATGTTCTCGACTACTACATGCGGGTCCAGAGTCTTAGTATACTGAACAAAAGGATCAGGCGAGGCCGATACTCGCGTCAGTCACGTGACCGCAAACGAACCACGCGGATCAGACATGGGCGCCGCGCCGCCGCTCTGCCCACGTGTCAGTCATATGCTTGTGTGCGTTTCTCGTCTCTAGAGACTTAGGATACACTCGCGCTGCTGCGGGACGCTACGTCAGCGCGAGCTCTTACCAGTATCTCAACGCTGTCATTGTCACTTCGAAACGAAGCGTGGCGAGCTCACATTTCCGCCCGGTGAATCCTCGCGCGCGCCGCTCGGTGACGAGCTTACTGGCGTGTATTTCGCTTGCTTGAGCAACGGAAGTCCTAGCGAAAGTCCAGCGAAACGAACGTGTGCGCATTACGTCACGTGCTTACGTTCGATCCCGCTATGAGGCTCTCTGTGACATGTTGGTCGCGTGTGTACCTTTCCCAGATAGGCGTCCAGCACGTTTTGACAGTCCAAGCAAAGTCGCTCGCGATGCGTGTGCGAACGAAGCGAACATGTGTGCATCCGCTCGCTGTGTATTTCGGTTCTTGGCTGCGATGGTGGCAACGAGAAGTGCCTCAGTGTCGAAACGAAGCGAACATGGCCCGCGCTCAACTGTGTGTGTGTGTGGTGCTGGTGTGCTCGCTCGCCTTTGCTCGTGGTGATGGCAAGCGAATCGTTGTCCAGCCGAAAGCGAAGCGAACATGTGGTGGTGCTGCCCTGCGCTCGGTGCTGCTTGTGTGATTTTTGTGCTGTTGGGCGTCGCTAAGCAACGAAGTTCTCGATGTCTCGCTGGTGTGTGACGGAGATGTGTGTCTGTGCGGCGTGTGTGGTGGTGGGCCGGAAACGTAAGTCGTGATAGTAGTGGTAGTATCCCTATGGTGTGCAGCTCGCTCGCTAGTGGATGTGTGTTGTGGTCCGTTGTGCTGTCGACTCCTGCAGTGTAGGTAGTAGCTGTGCTCTTGTGATGCTGCATAACCCGCCGCTGTGTGTTTGATTAGATGTTCGTTGTTTTAATATCTCAACCCCCCCTTGATATTTAATTGATATCGATCCACCCTCCCTTTATATCTCTTTTATATCACGACATTAATGACATTAAAGTTGGGAACGCTCCTAATGGAGCATCACCCAACACAAGCGCCGAGGTTTGGCGCTCAAGGTAGCTCATGGCGACTCTCTTCCGTCCTTGACAGTTTCCACTGCGTCACCAACTCGTTCTCAGATACTTTACTGCGCTTTTCCTCGCGCTTTCATACTTTTCAGGTCGCAGTGGGAGCGCGAGCGTGATCGCGGGGTAGGTGTGACAGGAGTTAGGTAACATTTATATTCTATATACATTATATAGATTATATATGTTTTAGAACACATGTACACGTAAATAATTCTTCAGTCCCATTATCTATTGGCGTAACAGATCTTAAACCATGTACATGCCCAACAATTGGTTTAAGTATATTGCAAGATTAGAAGGCGTCCATAGGCCGTAGACTTAAATACGCATGGCAGAGAAAATAATTAAAAATACGGAAAGAGTTTCGGTACATACACAACATTATTGTCAACATACACTTTATTAATGCTAAATAAACATAGGTTCGCGATTGTGACTCCACTCCAGTTGTTTGTCTGTTAAATGATGCACATTTTCAGCACGTATTCCTATCCCGTTACACACACAACAACGGCGGACCGGTCGCCATCGTTACGTCACTTGATTGAACGTCACAATTACGCGACAAGTCTAATATTACTTTATGTATAGTATTATGTAGATACGCATTTTATGTATAGTATTATGTAGATACGCATTTTTGCATGTATTAATTCGCGCCAAGTGTAGCCCGTGTGCCGCCGACAGCAAAAACGCACGCGGAAAATCATCTCCCCCTGGGTGGAGGGACACACCTCCTGATTGCTATTATCCGAGTGGATGCATGGCAAAATGTTGATCAACTCACTGACTAAAAGTTGAGGAAATAGAACATGTTCTGATCTCTCAACTAGTTGACATCAACTAGTTGAGCGCTCAACTTTCACGTTTACGCTGCCGACTTTCGGTCGATTCGTTGAACAGTTGATCAACTCATCAACTTTTCAAAAGAAAGTTGTTAGTGTAACTGTTAGTGTTAGTGTAAGTAGTAAAGTAGTAAAGTAAGTAGCAAAATAGTTGTTGGTGTAACCCAGCTTCATCAATCTTTCCATATGTTGACTTTATATTCGTTTAATTGCACCCTCACCATGTCTATCTTCCTCCCACTTAATTACAGTAATTTCATGCTAATTATGGTCTGTCCGTAGCGAGTGAAGCTGAGTTATAAGTGTTGTACAGCAGTAGAAGACGTTCATAGGCAGCAGGCCTGAATAAGCATCGAACAGAACTTAATTAAAAATACTCACACTGTTTCGTCGCATACACAACATACACGTTATTCATGTTAAATAACTACAGATTCATGCTCTCTGCTCCGCTCGAAACTTTTGCCAGCTCTATGATGCGAATTTCTACAAAGTAGTCGGATCATATTTCTAACACAAAAAATTGCCAACCGGTCACCATGGCTACGCCACTGGACGGAATGTCACAACTTCACGACAAGAACAATTTTACTTCTGATGCATTCTAGACGTCCACACGAGGAATCTAACTTGCGTGCATAATACAGATTATTGCACTCTAGGGACAAATTTTACCAAAAAAATCTCAAAAAGGCATTTTCTAGAGACCAAATAGTACAACATTGGTGAACAATTTGCGGAAGGTTACTGTTGTATGCCCCTATAGGAGAACACTAGCTGCGTATGTATAGCTACCATGACGGTCGGCATGAATAAGCAAGTGGACCTACCAGGCTGGGGCCGCTTAAATCTACCACCAGGTGTCTGTGTGACTTTAATCAGAAGGAAAGTACGGGTAGCAGCCGCTAGCCCCCTTTAATAAATAAATAGGCAAGTATTAATGAAACGGACAACAGAGATTATGGAATCACATGCAGCGTCACGCACACACACACACGCACGCGCGCGCACACGCACACACACACGCGCGCGCGCACACACACATACACACATACACACACACACACGCACGCGCGCGCGCGCACACACACGCGCGCGCGCACACACACATACACACATACACACACACACACACACCCACATGCACAGCACACCAAAACACACACACCCCACACACACAGCGAGCGACACACACAGTGCCACACAGCACAAATCCGCTACGCGCTCAGCGCACGCACGGCACACACACCGACACGCACGCGCGCGCGCGCGCACACACACACACACCACACCCCACACACACATACACATACACACACACACACCATGCCACCACACACACACACACACACACCCACACACACACAACACACGACACATGCACACACACACGCTCACACACACGGCTCACACACGACACACACACACACACACACACACATGCACACACCCACACATGCACACACACACACACACACACATGCACCACACACACACAACACACACACCACACACACACACACACACGCGCGCGTCACACCTGCACACACACACACACACCGCACACACATGCAGCACCACACGGCGCGCGCGCCACATCACGCACAGCACTGCACGACGCTCACAACACCCCACATACATACATACATACATACATACATACACACTACCCGCACACCCATCGAACACCCACACACACGACACACCACACACACACACACACACACACACACACACACACGCGCGCGCACACACACACACGCGCGCGTGGCGCCCACACACCACACACGCGCCCACAACCCACCCACCCCACACACCACACACACACACACACACACACACGCACACACACACACACACACACAGATGGCATATATAGACATAGATATAGATATATCGTGTTTTTCATTTTGCAGACTTCGCCATGAATTCTCCTGAACCGTTTTTTTTTGCCAAAACGTCTGCCCACAACAAGGGCGTTAAATTTCCGATTATAAATCCAGATAAGATATTGCGGAATCGGTAGATCCTATGACACTGAAAGTCACTTCTGGTTGCAATTCTACGTTAATTTAGATAATGATCAATAGACGCTGTAATTTGTAAACTAAATGTTAATGCAACTGAGGTTCATAGAAGCCTCGGTGATGGATTAGACACCAATTTATACCCGTTTCGTTTCACGAACGATGAATACATTAAATAGTTCTTAGATTCGCCGCGGTATATATAGGTAATATAGGTTTACGGGGTTTACAGCAAATGTTTTCCTTTCGCGTTGTAATTAAAATCCGAATTCGGTTCCGCAAAGACGGCTGAATAGAGAATGCTAACGGCTATTTGGAAGCAACACAGTTGTATGTGCTCGCCTATAATAATATCATAAGAAGATTCAGAGTTTCGAGACAAATTACATGGATAAGACATTACACCGTTAACCAAATAAAATTTCACAACGGGGCATGATTACAATTAAGCAGCTTTAAGGAGAATATTTATAACTATAATTTTCCTGTGTGCAATATTAAGTTAGAATAATGTTTTCATGTTCGAGATTTTCGCAGTAGAGATTTATGCCTACAATAGTTTGACGCAAAATGTCAATGCGGAGAAAACACAGAAACACGATTATTACTTACGATTATTACATGATTAATACTTACGAGAAACAGTTACTCGTCTCGTCGTCCTTGCTGTTTGCTGCAGTCATGCGTTGTTCATTATTCAGCTGAACACGGCCATGTTGCTGATCAGACAGCTTAAGCTCTCTCATCTTGTTTGACTGATACCGCGCGATATTTTTCAGCAGAATATATAGCGGCGGGCAGGCAACGATTGCCTACAGCGAGAGACGACAACAACAGGTCGCGGAGAACGGAGGAATGAATAAACACCTGTCGGTTTAAAGGACTATAATCGACGGTTCTCTCGTCACGCTATTTAATGCGGTGCCACGCTAACAAAAAATACCCATTCGATCACACCATCGCTCTCTCGCGCTCTCTCTCTCTCTCTCTCTTTCTTTCTTTCTTTTTTTTCTTCCGCTCTCTCTCTCGCTCTATCTCTTTCTTTCAATTTCTCTCTTTCTCGCTCTCTTTCTCTCCCTCTCTTTCTCTCTCTCTCTCTCCCTTTCTATTATTCCTTCTCTCTGCAACTCTCTCGATCGTCTTTTGCTCTCTAGCTGTCCCCCTCTCGATCTATCTTTCTCTCGCAACTATATGCGTTCGCATTTATAAATTGTGTAATAAAACGGTCGATTAGCCTCGCTTCCGGCCACTCCTCGGTCATGCCATCCTATATTTTACGATATGGTGGTCGCGCTTGGTTGGTTTCCACCATGTCAGCATGGAGGTGGAGGTTTGATATATATGAATAACCTGTGAACCTTTGCGTTTGCCTCAGTGTTCAACGACAATTGCTCACGCACCCACCACCACTTAACATCCACAAGGCGTCCGTCCAAATAATAAACGCTCACAACGCTTATTAAAGCAAGGATTTCACATGTTTTTATCAACCGTTTTCATATTTTTTTAATCGCTTTGATGCTGGCCTGTATAGCACCGATTATATATAATAAGAGTAGTGGGATTGTTTACATGTCAACAAACCTAGCGCGTGATTTTTGCTCTCACGAGACCGGACTCCTGTCTCTATACACTAGGTTAATTACTTTTGTATACATTTCGAGATAGGTACTAGACTATAAATATTTGCATCACGTATATACTATGCGCGCTTGTTTTGTGGGCTCGTTTAAACATTCTATTATCGTTAATCTGAAGATGGCAGGCGCACGTTTGCTGTTCATCTGCTGTTTTATAGCCTATAACAGCAAAAATTTAATTGTTGTGTCGGAGTAACCAGTAAAAATTAAGTAGGTAAGACAAAAAGGTAAGACCCAATTTGTCTACACTTATTACGAAAACCGTTGCTATGGGAAATTCCCTGGTTCAAAACATTTCTATAAATGCCCTGAATCCGACCCATTTCATTGCCTCTGTCATGCGACGGGCTCAGTGTACCTTAATTCTGCCTTCTCTTTCTCTCTCTTTCTGTCTTTCTCCCTCTCTCTCTCTCCCTCTCTCTCTCTCTTTCTTTCTTTTTCTCCGTCGCCTGTTCTCTGTCGCTTTTTCTCCCATTCTTTGCCGATCTTTTCTCGCTTTCTCTCTTTCTTTCTCTCTTTACCACTCTCCTTTTCCGCTCATTATTTTTTCCTCTCTCCTCTCTTTTCCCTCGCTCTCCCCTTAATTCTCTTCCTCTCGCTCAGTCTTTCTCTCACTCGCTTCCTCTCCCTGTTTGACTTTCTCTCGCTCTCTATTTATGTTATTCTTCCTCGTTCTCCGATTTTTATTGCCTTTTCTTTGACTCCCTCTCACTCTCCTTCTTCTCTTTCTATCTATCTTTCCCGACGTCTGTTTTTCAAACGCTCTCTCTCATTCTCCGCCTATTATTATTATATGTCTCGTTTTCTCTCCAGCACATTTTTCTGTACGTAATATCTCTTCATTGTAGTTTGTTAATACCGTTATTGTGATCATATATGTCCGTCATTGTGAAAAATAGCACGATGATAATTGTGTCTCGAATGTAACCCGAATTTTATTTCATCCAGCTTTAAAACAAACTAAATCTGTTTGTCTCCCTCTCTCTCTCTCTCTCTCTCTCTCTCTCTCTCTCTCTCTCTCTCTCTCTCTCTCTCTCTCTCTCTCTCTCTCTCTCTCTCTCTCTCTCTCTCTCTCTCTCTCTCTCTCTCTCTCTCTCTCTCTCTCTCTCTCTCTCTAACCACGTCTCGGATTCGACTTCGTCGATAACCGGGAGGTGCGGTAACACCGTGAGCTTGTCAAAAACTTCCGGAAGCCGGACGGGCTTTGGTAGGGTGGAAGGCTGACGCGCGTTGTCACGTTTAAATGGCGGCGTGGCGAGGTCACGTCTAGAACGCAGCGTGGCGGGGTCACGTACTGGATAGCTCGGCCGGTGGCTCTGGGGAGCACGGTATTTAAGTAGCGGCTAGGAGGAGGCACGTCAGCGCACACACGTGAGACACGCAGTCGCTTCGCGTGTCACGACCTAGTCAGTATGCCACGACGTGGACGCGCGCGCGTGCTTGTAGACGTGCTCGCACGCCGCTTTATGACGTGACAGTGGGTCACTTCACCGGTGACAGCACGTCGGCTCGGAGTGACGGCACGTCGGGCTTCGGAACGTGACGCCGTCGGCCTTGCGGACGTGACGCAACGTCGATTCCCCGTGGACGCGTCGTGCGGGCTTCCGGACACGTCGTGGCCAGCAGCGTGCATTTGCCTTCCATGCGGGGTGAGCCCTCAATCGCCGGGATGCTGGACGTGCCGGCGAGAGCAGACGCGGGATGTGATGCTGCGCAGACCGAAAATTCGTATAATATATATTATATATAGCTACTATATATATATAAATTATATATTATTATATATAATGTATATACGATAGATATATAGATAAGATATACTACTTATATATGTAGGCTTGACGTATATCATATATATACTAGTATATA
>NW_014578026.1:68147-76137 GCF_000485595.1 Priapulus caudatus | reverse complement strand
GCTCGGCGCGCGCTCTTCTCTCTCTCCTTCTCGGGTCTGTCTGTATGTCAAGTCTGTGGCTCTCGTCTGCCCTGCCCTAGTTTGTCTGTATGTCTCGCCTGGCCTGCCTGTCTTCTCTCTCTCTCCGCATTCGTTCCCCCTCTCTCTCGTGCTCGCACGAGTTCATTCTATCTCTCTCGCCGCGCTCGCTTTTTCGCCTCGCCGTTGTCTCTCCGTGCGGATGTGTTTAATGATTTCAAACGATGTTTTTTTCTGAACAAATTATGTGACACCCAAGCCAAATTCATGGCCGGGTACCGTCTTACTGAGACACATTAGCAGAATTCGCTGCATGTTGAGAGCGAAAGCAACAATGTGGGTTTGTTGACACCATTCGATACATGGTAACAAGGGAGCCCTTCCCGGGGAATAGAGGGGGTTAGATGTTCCCTTAATTCCCTTAATGTTCATGCATTTTCTCCCTTGTTCCCCATTAATAAAAATAACTTGTTCCTTAAAATGGTTTTACCTTGTGTTCCCCACGGGGATCGCCGAAGAATTATTTTCCAGTTCCCTTAATCTCCAAAAAACATATTTACCACTGCT
Organism: Priapulus caudatus; assembly: GCF_000485595.1. NCBI lineage: Eukaryota > Metazoa > Priapulida > Priapulimorpha > Priapulimorphida > Priapulidae > Priapulus > Priapulus caudatus. The sequence continues at coordinate 75,552 of NW_014578026.1, read as the reverse complement.
GCCCATAGCAAACTGTGTCGCTGACGTCTGTAATGTGAAATTTTGTTATAATTGTGGGACCCTAATCGTCCACTTACAGCCACACTTTTTGAACATGCCCATTGAGATACTTCAACAGTTGTAATTATAACAGTCTCAGAAAGCGTGTATAAAAATCACAACAATGAAAAAATAGCAGAGTTCCTTGTCCCAAATCAAGATCAGCAGTTTCCCTTGTTCCCTGAAATAATTCGACAATATCCCCGGTGGCCCCCTGTTCCCTAAATGGTTAACCTGTTCCTGTTCGCTTGTTCCTTATAAACCCCTCACCGCGGATGGCAGCTAACCAATGTTCGAGCTGGCTGCGCGCGCGCAAACAGAAAGTATAACACGACATGCATGATGCTGCCTGGACATGCAGACTCTAGCTCCCGTCGCCTTCGTCAATTTACTTTATATCTGACTTGTAGATTGCACGAGGTTCAGGGGAAGCAGCAAAGCTTACAGAAACAAAGACAATTTTGGATTTATTCACGTCGAAAATGAATGCGACCTTGTTTTCAAATGAGAGCAACCTGACAGACGTAATTCACCGGCGGACAACCGCGCCGATGAGCGTTACCCTGACCGACAATATCACCTACTATGACAACACATACGAAATCACAATTCCGTGCCCATTGGTTCTATTACTTTTGACTACGTGACAGCGGTGGGCAATTGGTTCTCAGTGATTATCGTCATAGGAAAGATTCGCCGGTTACAACAGCGAGCAAACATGCGACGATCGCCTAAGCTGGCCTTGTTGCTGACTTCATAATCGGCTGTACTATTCTGGACAGGGCGAACCCTACCGCTCCTCGTGACACGCATGCTGCGGTGTACAAGGACGGATTTTTCATCCCTTTTGTCGTTGCTGGGATGCGGCTTCTCACGATCAACAGATACGTGCGCTACGTGCATCCGTATACACTACAACCAGCTGATGCACTGCCTGTTCGCTACGGTGTTTCATAGCTTTGTCGACGATGTACGCGAATGTATTGGATCGCGAGCAGCCATCCAAGTATCATGATTCTGAGAGCACTATCATTTCTGCTCACTTGAGCTAAAGTTTCAAACAATTTTCTTTATTTCCGTTTTCAGTCATATATATTTATTTCTATTTATCTCATGGTTTATTGCTACGTTGGTCATCGACTAAGATCGCCTGGCGGACCATCACACGAAGGATGGCCGCAAGCATCACGATGCAGAGAGAGACAGAATGTACTGCTTCAACGCTACGCTGAGAAGTCCAAGAGGCCTACTTACAGTTGTCGGCCACGTCGTTCATTCTACTTACAGCCGCACGTTCTTTACTATGACTTAATCCACCAAGCGTCCCGTCGATTTCGACACTTTGTATCGATTCGAAATAATGCGCTGCTAGCTAATTCACTTAATAGGAATGGCAATTATTTACTATCTACAAAGCTACAAAGGCTTTCGTCTAGCGGTGAGGAACATTTGAGATGTATACGTCAGTCTGTCAACCATCTCAGCGAAACGTGGGAGCAAGATCGTAGTCACATAAATACTTAACACTAGCTAATTAATCGTATTTCAGTGCTTGACGTTATGTATTTATAACTTATTTCGTATACGTTTACTTTCACTTATTACATCACATATTTACTTTACTTTTATTTACTTACATTTACGCTTTATATTTATATATTGATTTATATATTATATTATTTTTAATATTTATATTATTATATATTATTTCTACTATATTTATTATTTCTATAATATATTATTATATATATTATTTATTTTATATATTTATTATTATATATATATATATATGAAAATATAACAGAAATATGAGCTATATAACCTCAATGTATGTAAGACGAGTAAGATACAGATTGATTGTGTTGTATCGTGTATGAGTAGATATAATAAAGGTATTCCGTCACATACCTATATCTAAATAATCAGTATTGCGTCTCAGTCTGGTATCCACTGCGTCGCCGTCTTGGCTATCAGTAGGAGCAAGAAATAATCTCAACACAATCTAACACGCTTTAACTAAATTAATGCCTGTATGCCAGTAGCGGCCACCCTTAGGCAAAGACCATATACGATCTTAGGTAACATAGATATTCTATATACACTGTATAGATTATATATGTTTTAGAACACATGTATACGTAAATAATTCTTTACTCTCATTATCAGACATAACAGATCTACAACCATGTGCATGTCCAACAATTGGTTTAAGTATTTTGCAATATTAGAAGGCGTCCATGGGCCGCAGCCTTAAATACGCATGGCAGAGAAAATGATAAAAAAATACGTAGTTACGAGTTTCTGTGCATACACAACATACACTTTATTAATGCTAAATAAACATAGGTTCACAATTGTGACTCCACTCCAAACGTTTGTCTGCTAAATGATGCACATTTCCAGCCCGTATTCCTATCCCGTTACACACACAACAACGGCGGACCGGTCGCCATCGCTACGTCACTTGATAGAATGGTGCAATTACGCGACAAGTCTGATATTACTTTTTTATGCCTTCTAAACGTCCACAGAGCATCTCCCTTACGTGTAGGCCTATAATGCTGATTAGTGCACTCTAGTGCCGAATATTACCACACCCAAAATTCAGAAAAGGCCATTATTTCAAGAAACGAGGTAGTGCAATTGGTGGAAGGCTACTGCACGGTGCGTGCATCCTTTATACGACGGTAACTATAGCGACGCCGATAACGACGACGATCATTATGTCGAAAACAACAATAACAGAAGAGAATAAAAACGAAGAAGCGTAAAATTAATGCTAAATTATTAGAAATCCCATGTTCGCTCACTCCAACCTACCTAGAAATTATTATGTTTAATACAACAATGCCGATCTCAGAATCTACTGCAAACATGTCCTTAACATTGTACGTAATCGGTTTACCCGATCTGAAGATATAAATAAAAATTCATCACACGCTTTTCGGAGATTTTTACCACAGTCATTTGGACTGTTTAAATAATAAATAACGAATTATATTAACTATCAGTCTCAATTTTATCTACACTTATTCGCCTATTACTAGTGATAGTTTCCCGTAAATGCAGTTTACATGCTTCTCTTCAACACACAATTTCACCGCACGCACGTCACTGTGTACACTCACAGAATTATAGACGGATACACGGATTTTTTTCTGTGAGATTGAGCATTGCTAGTGGCGCGCGCGCGGCGAGTTACAGATCATTTGAACGGCATTTACGTGCAATTATTAGTCGACAGAGAATTAATACATAAACGTTTGTAGACTTTGTGACTTTGGTAGTAAATACAAATTGTGTTTCATGAAACAGTACAAACGCCTGTGATTTTAACCATTAAATGCATAAGGGCTTATCGCCGTATATCAATCAAAATACCATTTGTGCGCGCAGCGCCATCCATCAGATGACGTTAGAAACTAGGTTCGAAAGGAGGAATCCATCGACGCATCTACGACTCGTGACTCATGGTGCTGAGCTCCACCCTTGATATCCCACTTCCACCATATACATGTGCGGATTGGAAAAGTGTATGGAAAAGCCGATCACGTACGAGCTAGTCTAAGTGATCCGAAATGTTTGCCGTAGATTCTGAGCCCAGATTTGTTGCTCAGAATCATAATAAACCCTAGATACATCTGTAGCTGTATAACTGACGATTCACATATGTAGCTGTTTAACTGACGATTCACATCTGTAGCTCCATAACTGACAATTAACATCTGCTCTATAACTGAAGATTCCCATCTGTAGCTCTAAAACTGACGATTCACATCTGTAGCTGTATAGCTGATAATTTAAATTTGTAGCTCTATAACTGACGATTCACATCTGTAGCTGTATAGCTGATAATTTAAATCTGTAGCTCTATAACTGACGATTCACATCTGTAGCTGTATAGCTGATAATTTACGTCTGTAGCTGTATAGCTGATAATTTACGTCTGTAGCTGTAGAGCTGATAACTTACGTCTGTAGCTGTAGAGCTGATAACTTACGTCTGTAGCTCTATAACTGACGATTCACATCTGTAGTTCTATAACTGACGATTCACATCTGTAGCTGTTTAACGGACGATTTACATATGTAGCTCTATTACTGACGATTCCCATCTGTAACTGTATAACTGACGATTTACATCTGTAGCTCTATAACTGACGATTCACATATGTAGCTGTATAGCTGATAACTTACGTCTGTAGCTCTGTGACTGATGTGTGTCTTTTACTTTATGCGTCACATGCGGTGCGTGTAATAATGCAAATTAACTACACGCGTACATATTAAATGTTTAGTAGTTGTATTTTGTTTACCAAACATCCGTATCGGCTAAGAATTTAACAACTTCTTTATTTCTTTTAGTAGTGTCCTTCATGTATCGAAACGAAATGTTGGTTTTATAAGTACACACTTAATGAAACACAATTAAGACGTAGTTCTGCCTGATTGGGACATGGGAGCTCAGGATGTATTCAGTGGTAGGGCGACATGCCAGCCTGTGATTGGTTCACGGTTATAGGTTTAATCACATCGACACATGGTATGAAGCTGATGCGCGCGCGCAAACAGAGATATATAACGACATGCATGATGCCACCTAGGCAGTCTCTAGCTCGCGTCGCCATCGTCAATTTACATAACATCTGAATTCTAGTTGCACGAAGATCCGAAGACAACAGCGTAACTCACAGAAACGTAGACTATTTTAAAGCTTCGCGCATCGACGATGGATGTGCCCTTGTCTTTAAATAAGAATAACCTGACAGGTATTCACCGGCACAACGCTAATAAGGATTACTCTGACGACGCAAATATCACTACTATGAAAACACATACTAGATCACTAAACGTACCACTAGTACTGATTGTACTGATTTCGCTATTTATAACGGTAGGCAATGGTCTTGTGAACTCGGTCTGTGGTAATCGTTATAAAAAGTTCCACCGACAGCTGAACAGCAGCAACACATGACCATCGCTAAGTCTGGCCTGTTGTGACTTCAATAATGCGGCTGTACGAGCCTTGCCCAGTGGATTCTACGCCCATGAACAATGTGCGGTGGCGCGTCGTATTTTCAGCCGTTTCAATGACGGCTTTTAATCTCCGTTTATGGGAACTGCACTCTGCACGATCAACAGATACGTGGGCCATCAGGGGGCGTAGATAGCGGGTGATGGAGGGATATATCCCCCCACACACTTATTGGGGGGGGGGATGGGCGTGTACAATCAAATTATGAAAATTCATCTTATTCAAAATTTGAACAGGACGGAGTGTGGAGGATGGGATATTGAATTTTACGGAATGAATGGGGAAATTCAAATTTGTTAACACATTTTTTTTTGCCGTGACCCGACCAGAGAAAGTATATTCCCGATTTGTAAAGGGTTGAAAATATGCCACTTTTGTGGTTAAATCTGGTCGTTTTTTCTCATACTTTTTGTAAGAGTTTGAAGCGTTCTCCAGTAAAATATACGTTTTATCAAATTTCAGTGGGAAGATTATTCCAGTGCTGGTAGTTGCCGGAGGGGGAAGGGGTTGCGTGTTATAACCTCTGGGAGACCAAGAAGACAAATGACCATAGAATTCACAATATTGCTACTTAAATTTCAATTGTTTTCAGAATTTCCTGAATAAGCCGGCCATCCCCCGCCCCCATCCCCCCCCCCCCCCCCTCCCCGCCCCCCGCCCCTCCCCCCCCCCCCCCCCCCCGCACCCCCCCCCCCCCCCCCCCCCCGCTCCCCCCCCCCCCCCCCCCCCCCCCCCCACCCTTGAAGGTTCAAATGCTAAAATCAAGAAACTTCCGGGGGCTCCGGCCCGGACTCTCGCCAATGGCTCTGCACCGGCACCCTGCCACCGCCAAGGCCCTAGGGAACCCCGGAACCGCTAAAAAATTTCTTTTTTAATATATATAATATTTTTTAATATATATTGTATATATTTTTAAAGATGATTTAGTGTAGTGAATAATTTGTATGAAACCAATATTTTAAGTGAATCTACTGTCTTGCCATGGGACATAATTATTGTAGACTATCATCAATTTCAGTTTATAATCTGCCTGAATGATAATCTTGTTTGCAAAATTATTTTATTGTAAACGTTGTTAACACTAGTTTTTGCACCTAAACCTATTATCTATCTATCTATCTATCTATTTATCTATCTATCTAATCTATCTACTCATCTACTATCTATCTAATCTATCTTCTAAATCTATCTATTCTATCTACTATCTATCTATCTATCTATCCGTATCTAATCTATCTACTCTATCTATCTATTATCTATCTATCTATCTATCGTATACTTTGTGAGGAAGTAACACCGAAATCATCCCCCCCCACAAACTGAGGCCGCTGTCTACGCCACTGGTGGCCATCGTGCATCCGTTAGCGCTACAACACAGCTGATGAAGCTCCTGCACGCACGGTGTTCTCATAGTTTCATCAGTCAACGGACGTACGCGAAATTGTGATTGGGTATCGGCAGCAGCCCATCCAAACATCATGTTTCTGGGAGGCGCCTTTCATGTACTGCGATTCATTGACAAAGAAGTTTCGTTATTTATTATTGAAACAGACCAATTGACTGTGGTGAAAATCATCCGAAAAGCGTGTGAGACATGTTTACTTATATTCAGATCGGGCGGTAAACACATTACGTAGCAAATTTAAGGCCATGTTTGCAGTAGATTCTGAGGATCGGCATTAATTGTATTAAACAACATAAATAATCCTAGTAGTTGAGTGAGCGAAACCATGAGATTTATAATAGTTTAAGCCTTTCACGCTCCTTCGTGTTTTATTCTTCCTGTTATTGTTGTTTCGACATAATGATCGTCGGAGCGCCGCAGCAATTGCGTTCGGTGGTCGTCTGGTGGGTGCTACGGGATGCGGGTGTAGTGGCGGGAGGCTCCGTTATTCGTCGTCGCTATACCCGTTATACCGTCCGTATGAAGGATGCACGCACCGTGCAGTAGCCTTCACCAATTTCAACTTAACCTCGTTTCTTGAAATAAGGCTTTTCTGAATTTTGTGTGTGTAATATTCGCACAGAGTGCATCTAATCAGCATTATAGCCTACACGTAAGGGAGCATGCCCTGTGACGCTTAGAAAGACATAAAAAAGTAATATATAGACCTTGTCGCGTAAAGCACATTCAAATCGAAGTGACGTAGCGATGGCGACGCGATCCGCCGTTGTTAGTGTGTGTAACGGACATACGGGGAATACGTGCTGGAAGTGCATTCATTAGCAAACAACGTTTGGAGTGGAGTCCACAATCGTGAACCTATGTTATTAGGCATTAATAAAATGGTATTTGTGTAGTACAGAAAACTCGTAACTACGTTCTCTGCCA
>NW_014578026.1:57638-68122 GCF_000485595.1 Priapulus caudatus | reverse complement strand
AACCACGTCTCGGATTCGACTTCGTCGATAACCGGGAGGTGCGGTAACACCGTGAGCTTGTCAAAAACTTCCGGAAGCCGGACGGGCTTTGGTAGGGTGGAAGGCTGACGCGCGTTGTCACGTTTAAATGGCGGCGTGGCGAGGTCACGTCTAGAACGCAGCGTGGCGGGGTCACGTACTGGATAGCTCGGCCGGTGGCTCTGGGGAGCACGGTATTTAAGTAGCGGCTAGGAGGAGGCACGTCAGCGCACACACGTGAGACACGCACGTCGCTTCGACGTGTCACGAAACCTAGTCAGCTATGCCACGACCGTGGACGCGCGCAGCGGTGCTTGTGGACGTGCTCGCACGCCGCTTATAAGACGTGACCGTGGGTCAGCTGTCACCCGCGTGACAAGCACGTCGGCCTCGGACGTGACGCACGTGCGGCTTCGGAACGTGACGCCCGTCGGCTTGCGGACGTGACGCAACGTCGATTCCCCGTGGACTGCGGTCGTGCGGGCTTCCGGACACGCTCGTGGCCAGCAGCGTGGCTTTGCCCTTCCATGCGGGGGTGAGCCCCTCACATCCCCGGGATGCTGGGACGTGCCGGCGAGAGCAGAACGCGGATGTGATGCTGCGGGCAGACCGAAATTCGTTACATATATATTATATATTAGTCTATATATATATAAATATAATTATTATATATAATTATATCGATTAGATATATAGATAAGATATACTACTTATATATGTAGGCTTGACGTATATCATATATATACTAGTATATATATATATATATATGAAATATACAGAAATATTGAGGGCTATATAAACTCAATGTGATGTAAGAGCAGTAAGATCAGATTGATTGTGTTGTTGTGTACTGAGTAGACTAGTAATAAATGGTATTCCGTCACATAGCCTTATTAAATAAATCAGTATTGCGGTCTCAGTCTGCGTATGCGCACTTGCGTCGCCGTTGTGGCTTATCAGTAGGAGGCAGAAATAATCTGAACGACACATCCTAACACGCTTTAACTAAATGAATGCTGTATGCCAGTAGGGCCGGCCACGGCTTAGGCCAAACTAGCCATATACGCATCTTAAGGGTACCATAGATTTCTATATACACTGTATAGTTATATATGTTTTTAGAACACATGTACCTACCCGTCAAATAATGCTCTTTTCCCTCATCTATCCCAGACCCCGACAACAGATGTACAACCATGTCGGGCAGTCGTCCAACCAAATTGCGTTTACACGTTCATTCTTGCGCAATATTAGAAGGCTCCCGTCCATAAGGGCGCGCAGCCCTTACAATACGCATCGCCAGAGCAAAACTGATAACAACTACCGTATTAGGGGAAGTTGTTCTGTAATACACACCCGACCGTCACGCGACAGGACAACGAAGGAGAACCAATTTCGAAATCGGTCGAGGCGAGGGAGGAGCATAGAACCTACTTAAATTAATGCTAAAATAAACATAGGTGGTTACAACCGATTGTGACTGCCACTGACAAACAGTTATGATTTGCTAAGTGATGCCAGTTTCAGGCCGTATGTCCTATCGACGCGTCTAAACAACAGCAACAAAACGGGGACCGGTCGGCCATCGCTACGTGACACTTGTGACTAAGAGATGGTGGCAATTACGAGACAAGTCTGATATTATTTTCGTTTATGCCATTCTAAACGTCCACAGAGAGCACTTTCTTACGTGTAGGCCTATAATGCTGATTAGTGCACTCTAGTGCGGAACTATATACGCAAGACCAAAATTACAGAAAGCGCCATATATTTGCAAGAAAGCCGAGGTATGTGCAATTGGTGAAGGCTACTGGCAACGGGTGCGTGGCATCCTTTATCACGACGTACTAGATGCGCGCAGCCGAATAACGACGACTGATGCATTATGTCGAAACAACAATACTAGAAGAGAATAACAACGAAAAGAAGGGCGTAAAATTAGTGCTAAATTATTAGAAATCCGCATGTGTCGCATACTCGCAAGCCTACTAGAAATATATTATGTTTAATACAAGCAATGGATCCAGAATTCTGCAAACATGATGCTTACATTGTACGTAATCGGTTTTACCCGATATAGCAGATATAAATAAAAATTTCATGCAGCGACGCTTTTCGGAGATTTTTTTACCAGCAGTCATTTGACTGTTATAAATATAAATAAACGAACTTAATATTAACTATCAGTCCTGCAATTTTATCTACACTTACTTCAGGCGCTATTACTAAGTGATCAGTTTCCGCGTAAAATGCAAGTTTTTAATGGCTTCTCTTCAAGCACCAATTTAACAAGCACGCAACGCACAGTCACTAGTGTACTCCCAGATATAAGACGGACTACACGGATTCTCTTTACATGTAGAGATTAGAGGCCATTGGCTTAGTGGCCGCGCGCCGGCGGCGAGGTATAACCAGATCATTTGAAGCCGAACATTTAAGTGATTTTGACGTCGAGCGAGATTAATACATCACGTTTGTAGAACTATTGTGACATTTGGTAAGTAAATACATATGTGTTTCATGAACAGTACACACGCCTGTGCTTTTAACGCATTAAATGGCATAAGGGCTATATCGGCCCGTAATATAATCAGAATACAAATTGTGCGCGCAGACGCATTCATAGATGACGTTAGACAACTAGGTTCGAAAGGAGGATCCATCGACGCATCTAGCGACTCGTGGCTTTCATGGGTGCTGAGGCTTCCACCCTTGATAATGCCCCTTCCACATATTAACATGTGCGGATTGGCACGAAAGTGTAAGGAAAGCCGATTACGTTACGAAGCTATCTAAGTGATGCGGCGAAATTGCTTTGCGGTAGACGATTCTGAGCCCATATTTGTTGCTCAGAATCATAATAACCCTAGATTGATTAAGCTTAGCGAACGTTGTATTTCCAATAATTTGGCACTGCTCACCAATAATAATAATATTATTATTATTATTAATAATAATATTAATAATAAATAATAAAATAATAATCGTAATAATAATAATAATAAATGGTTAAAAACAACAGCAAAAACAACAAGAAGAAGAACAAGCAGAGCAGCAGTAGTATAGCGACGGCAGTAACGGCGGCGGCAGCGCCTTCTCTCTCCTCAGCTGATGCTGCGGCCATTATTCGCGTGTGCTCCGAGGCAATCTTTGCGAGGGCAACGTAGCAGTAAGTCATAAAGATGAATAAAATAATATAATGACTGGTAAGGACATACAAGCATTTGGGTGAAACTTTTAGGTAAATGACGCAGTATGAAGGCGCCTCCCAGAAACATGACGTTTAGATGGCTGCTGCGATCCCAATCACAATCGCGTACGTCGTTGATGAAACTATGAGAACACAAGTGCGTGCAGGAGTCATCAGCTGGTTGTAGCGTAACGGATGCACGGTGGCCACCAGTCGCGTAGACAGGGCCTCAGTTGGGGGGGGGGGATGATTTCGCTGTTACTTCCATCACAAAGTATCCGATAGATAGATAGATAGATAGATAGATAGATGAGATAGATAGATAGATAGATAGATAGATAGATAGATAGATACATAGATAAATAGATAGATAGATAGCTAATAGGTTTATTGCAACACTAGTGTTAACAACGTTACAATTAAAATTTTGCAAACAAGATATCATCAGGCAGTATAAAACTGAAATTAATGATAGTTACAATAATATATGTCCCATGGCAAAACATAGATATCACTTAAAATATTGGTTCATAAAATTATATCACCACAACTAAAATCATCTTTAAAAATATATACAATATTTAAAATAACGTGATCCTTAGTCAAAAATAGCTACAATTAAAATGCGACACAACGATAGAATCAAACATATCACATAACCGAAAGTTGCCCAGAGAGTTATTTCAAAGAGACCAAAATGTTTATAAAGAAGCGCAAGCAAAATAAGCGCAAGTAAAGACTAATTATCCATGCTATTGTAAAAAATTCAGTGCCCGTTTACAATTTGTTAATCATCCTGCACATGTACGGAACAGGGCTATTGAAGTACCGCCTGGTACGAGAAACTTTTGCCAGCCGGAGTTTACTAGAATTCCGTGTTATGCGGTTAGACATATTTATTGTTGAATGAGGGCAAATATCCTGTAATCGTTTACAACTTTTGAGCGGATAAGCAACATTTCCACAAATCTGCTCGCGACGAAACGCAAGACTTCGGAAGCTGTGATAGTACATCATCGTACATGTCGTACCTATTCCAATTATTATAACCTATTCAAGCATACGAAGAATGTGTGCGCGTAGCGAACGCAGCGAGCGCCTTAACGGGTGGGGTCCAGCGGTTCCGGGGTTCCTTAGGGCCCTGGCAGGGTGCCGGGGCAAAGCCCTTGGCAAGGGTCCGGGGCACGGAGCCCCCGGAAGTTCTTGAATTTTAGCAATTTAGAACTTTCAAGATGGCCGTTTCTCAGAGAATTGAAAACAAATTGAAATTGTAAGTGCAATATTTGTAAATTCTATGGTTATTTGTTTCTTTGTCTCCCAGAGGTTTAATAACACGCAACCCCCTCCCCCTCCCGCAACTACAGCACTGGAATCATCTTCCCCTGAAATTTTGATAAAACGTATATTTTACTGAGAACGCTCAAACTGTACAAAAAGTATGAGAAAAACGACCAGATTTGAACCAAAAAGTGCATATTTTCAACCCTTATACAAAATCAGGGAATATACTTCTGGTCGGGTCGCAGCAAAAAAAAACGAAGTGATGAAATTGAATTTTCCCCATTCAATTCCCGTAAAAATTCAATATCCCCACTCTCAATAGGTCTGTTCAAATTTTGAATAAAGCAAGGATTTAACTTTCGTGAGCAATGAAAAGACGTGATTTTGGGATTTTGAAAAAAAATCGTATATGGGGAATGCGTTCAAAATTAACCGTCTGATTTTCAGTAAAATAATGTCATTCTTGGAACGAGTTACAGACATTTTACAGTAGATGTATGTCACTTTTCATTTGTATAATAATACATTAGGAGAGTATGAATAGCGATGAAGCATTTGTAGATAAATATTCAGTATTTATTGTCTGTAAAATATTATATTTTTCCTCATTTTTCTCCAGAAAGTAGGGGGGATTATTGTACACGCCATCCCCACCTCAATAAGTGTATGGGAGGATATATCCCTCCATCCCCCCGTTATCTACGCCCCTGCACATGGATGGCGCTGCGGGCACAAGTGGTATTTTGATTGATATACGGCGATAAGCCTTTATGCATTTAATGGTTCAAATCACAGGCGTTTGTACTGTTTCAATAAACACAATTTGTATTTACTACCAAAGTCACAAAGTCTACAAACGTTTATGTATTAATTCTCTGTCGACTAATAATTACACGTAAATGCCGTTCAAATGATTTGTAACTCACCGCGCGCGCGCCACTAGCAATGCTCAATCTCACAGAAAGAAATCTGTGTATCCGTCTATAATTCTGTGTGTGTACGTGTGAGTGGCGTGCATGCGGTGAAATTGTGTGTTGAAGAGAAGCATGTAAACTGCATTTACGGGAAACTATCACCAATAATATGCGAATGAGTGTAGATAAAATTGAGACTAATAGTTAATATAATTCGTTATTTATTATTGAAACTGTCCAATTAATTGACTGTGGTGAAAATCTCCGAAAAGCGTGTGATGAATTTTTACTTATATCTGCAGATCGGGTAAACACATTACGGACAATGTTAAGGCCATGTTTGCAGTAGATTCTGATATCGGCATTATTGTATTAAAAGCATAATAATTGCTAGGTAAGTTGGAGTGAGCGAACATGGGATTTCTAATCATTTAGCCTTAATTTTACGCTCCTTCGTTTTTATTCTCTTCTGTTATTGTTGTTTTCGACATAATGATCGTCGTCGTTATCGTCGTCGCTATAGCTACCGTCGTATAAAGGATGCACGCACCGTGCAGTAGCCTTCCACCAATTTCAATACCTCGTTTCTTGAAATAATGGCTTTTTCTGAATTTTGTGTGTGGTAATATTCGGCACTAGAGTGCACTAATCAGCATTATAGGCCTACACGTAAGGGAGATGCCCTGTGGACGCTTAGAAGACATAAAAAATGTAATATATTAGACTTGTCGCGTAATTGCACCATTCTATCAAGTGACGTAGCGATGGCGACCGATCCGCCGTTGTTGTGTGTGTAACGGGATAGGAATACGTGCTGGAAATGTGCATCATTTAGCAAACAAACGTTTGGAGTGGAGTCACAATCGTGAACCTATGTTTATTTAGCATTAATAAAGTGTATGTTGTGTATGTACAGAAACTCGTAACTACGTTTCTCTGCCATGCGTATTTAAGTCTGCGGCCTATGGACGCCTTCTAATTTGGCAATATACTTAAACCAATTGTTGGACATGTACATGGTTTTAGATTTGTTACGTCTGATAATAAGACTTAAGAATTATTCACGTATACATGTGTTCTGAAACATATATAATCCATTCAGTGTATATAGAATATTTATGTTACCTAAGATCGTATAAGGTCTTTGGTTTTATTGTAGTGACCCTAAGGGTGACCGCTACTGGCATACTGGCTACTGGTACTGCTACTGGTATTGTGTTGAGATCATTTTTTGCTCCTACTGATAGGCAAGACGACGACGCAGTAGCTTAGTCGGATACCAGACTGAAACGCAATACTGATTATTTAGATATAGGTATGTGACGGAATACCTTTATTATATCTACTCATACACGATACAACACAATGAATATGTAGCTTACTCGTCCTTACATACATTGACGTTATATAGCTCCTATTTCTGAAAAATTGTCATATATATATATATAATACGTATATGGGGAATTATTGACAAACATAAATGATTTAATGATAGACACAAATGGTATTTAGTGACAGTCACAAATTCGAATTAATGTCTATCATATATTCTATTTAGTGACTATCATATATTCCATTTAGTGACAGTCATTAAATCAAAAAATTTGCACAGGGGAGAGATAGTGATCCGCTAGGGGACGGCTCTGATTGGCTAATTTTGTCTCTTATTTATTTTTATTATTTTTGGCTAATTTTGTCTCTTATTTATTTTTATTATTTTTGGCTAATTTTGTTTTATTTTAGAATTAGGGTTAGGGGTAGGGTTAGGGTTAGGATTAGGGTTAACTGATTTCTATATCCACAACACACTAATAACGCGCCATCTAGCGGATCACTATCTCTTCCCTGAGACCTACTATTAAATCGACAATCAGATACAACTTATTTTTTTTCTCAGCCAATCATAGGCATGGAATTATTGACAAACACTAAATGATTTAATAATAGACACTAAATACCATTGTGTCCTACCTCGCCTGCCTTATACGCAAGCCTACATATATAAGTATGTACATCTATATATCCATATATATATAGTATTTTAATATATATATAATTGGCGGTCGGTATGCGAGTTACGTTTGAATATAGACACTGTTAATATATCTACCATAATATATTGTATATTATTAATCTATTTAGACTAATATGAATTCGTGGCTCCATTATCGCCTTTGACGAAATTAAATATATGTGATATCTTAAGCGTAAAACAGTTACATGGCGAAAACATCTAGGATGTAATATAAACACACATCTTAAGGAACAGTAGCCTCTAGGGTTCTAGGGTTATTTTAAGCCTAATTTAGAGTTTATAATTGCGGCTACACTAAAAGTTTCATGGTTCAACTCACATTAGAATATTTTTTTTAAATTATGTTTTACAACGGTAACGAACTACAGTGTGTGACTAAACGACGGTGCGCCACTCAACAAGCGCACGATCTGAAAAGTTGCCGCAACAACGCACTTTTGCAGCCAAGGGCTACAGAGCCGAGGGCTATTTTCTTATTTATTCATTTAAAAGGCAAAAGGATTGTAATATCTTATAAACGACATATAGGTTTTCAAGTTAATAATATGGATAATTTGCCCTAAAATGAATACATCGTTTCGTTAAAATCAGGCATTTAGGTATAAATATTGTTGGCACGTTTTGTGATTAGTCCCTCGTCATTGTACACTGCAAAAATAAAATGCAAATACGCCAACTTTTGTGGGGTGTCAAGCACGTGCGCGGGTGATCAAATGGTGGCACGTTTAAGATTTCGTAGACGCTTGATGTGTAATAAATTAATTAAGTATCTGGTGGACAAATACATGTGGGGTATAGACGATGTTGTTATACAGTAGTAACGAGTTGTATGCCAGTAAAATCCTAGAGGCTACGTCCAGCTTTCAAGTGAACAGGCTACGTGCCAAATGCCATCTAACACTGCAGTCAGCACATTACCGCAGTTTAACTAAGGTCTTGCTCCACGTTCGGCTGAGATGGGTTATACAGTGGGACGTGGCACAACCAAATAGTTTCCCTCACTGCTAGACGAAAATCTTTGTACTTGTAGAAGTAGAATGATTGGATTCATTAGTGAATTAAAGTAGAATGGCATTTACTCGAATGAAAACGAAGTGTTCGAAGTTGGAAACGGGAAAGCTGTGGATTAAGATGAAGTGAGAGAACGTGCGGTGTAACAGAAGTAAGAACAGTGCCGACAACTGTAAGTAGATCTTGGACATCTTCAGCGTAGCGTGGAAAGAGGACATGTCCTTCTGCTCCTCAGCTGATGCTGCGGCCATCCTTCGTCGTGGTGGTCCCAGACAATCCTTGCGATGACGACGTAGCAGTAAGTCATGAAGATAAACAGAATAATATAATGACTGGAAAGACTAAGAAACGAATCCAAGGCAAAAGTTCTAGGTCAATGACGCAGAATTGAAGGCGCTCCCAGGATAAGATAACTGATGGACTGCTGGCGATCCAATCACAATCGCGTACGTCGTCCGATAAAGTTATGAGAACAGCTCAGTGCGAGCAGGAGTCATCAGCTGGTTGTAGCGTAACGGATACACGATGGCCACGTATCTGTTGATCGTACAGAGTGCAATATCCATCAACGACAGCTGAAAAAGCGTCATTGCAAAGCCCGTAAACACGGCGCAACGCGGCATCGTGTCACGGCGTAGGACTCCTGTCCAGAGTGTACTGCCGAGTGCGAAGTCACAGCAGGCCAGATTAGCGATCGTCATGTTTGCTGCTGTTCTCAGTCGGTGAATCTTTGCTATAACGATAATCACAAGACCATTGCCTACGGCTGTAAATAGCGAAACCAGTACAAACAGTGGAACGTTTAGTGATCTAGTATGTATTTTAATAGCAGTGATATTTGCGTCGTCAGAGTAATCCTCATCAGCGTTGTTCCGGTGACTGCTTATTGTCAGGTTGCTCTCATTTGAAAATAAAGTCACGTCCATCGTCGATGCGCGAAGATTAAAAATAGTATACGTTTCTGTGAGTTACGCTGCTGTCTTCGGATCTTCGTGCGACTAGATGTTATGTAAATTGACGATGGCGACGCTAGAGACTGCCTAGCTAGCATCATGCATGTTGTTATATACTTCTGTTTGCGCGCGCGCATCAGCTTTTTTCTTACCGTGTGTCGATAAAAACCTATAATCTGAACCAATCACAGGCTGCCGTTTCCCTCTACCACTGAATACAACCTGAGCTTCTATGTCTCAATCAGGCAGAAGTACTTGATGTGTTTCATGAAGTGTGTAAAACCAACAATTCGTTTTCGCACATTAAGTACACTACTAAAAGAAATAAAAGGTTCTTGAATTCTTAACCAATACGGATGTTTTATAAACAAAATAAAAGTACTAAACATTTAATATGTATGCGTGTAGATTTAATATGTACGTAGGTAGTTAATTTAAATTATTACACGCGCCGAAATTGATATAATTCAGTTATGCATGTGACGCAACTTTCTGTTTCCATTAGAGAAAACAGAAAAAGTGATGCAAGATGCAGCAAATTAACCATATAGAAGGAATACAACCGTAAAAGCGGTTATACTGTATAAAACTGTTCCTGCTGCTGTTCGCGGCAACGTAATCCCCATATCACCAAATTGCAACCGGCAGTATTCATTTTAACAAAAATATTACTCTTTCTCACAATGGAGTTCTACAACATATACTTATCACACTTAGAAAACGTCGCATGAGCCACTACAACAAATAGCTGTCTTATCATCTGGTCAGACATATACATCGCAATACAACTGATTGCGCGTGTACGAGCTATGTTTAGCCTAGTATTTGATACCGCATGAAACCAGTTAATCATCTAAAGCCTAGCGTAGACTTGCGACTTTTTCATGCAATTCATGCTAATTTGATGATAGAATCGCAGTCGAAATTGCTATGAAGCGTCTGCGAAAACGTGCAACTGCAATCCGTAGCGATTCTGGTCGCTTGCAACGAGTTGCAAGAAATCTAACTGATTTTATTTTCAGCAACTCGTCGCTCGCAATCGCTCCGAAATCGCTTCGAAATCGCACCTGTGCGGGTAGACA
>NW_014578026.1:55799-57613 GCF_000485595.1 Priapulus caudatus | reverse complement strand
GCAGTCAGCACATTACCAGTTAACTAAGGGTCTTGCTCCACGTTCGGCTGAGATGGGTTAACAGTGGACGTGGCACAACCAAATAGTTCCCTCACTGCTAGACGAAAATCTTTGTACTTGTAGAAGTAGATGATTGGATTCATTAGTGAATTAAGTACCATGGCATTTACTCGAATAAACCGAAGTGTTCGAAGTCGGAACGGGAAGCTGTGGATTAAGATGAAGTGAAGAACGTGCGGTGTAACCAGAATAAACGAAGTGCCGACAACTGTAAGTACGATCTTGGACATCTTCAGCGTAGCGTGGAAAGCGGACATGTCTTCTCTCTCCTCAGCTGATGCTGCGGCCATCCTTCGTGTGTGGTCCCAGACAATCCTTGCGATGACGACGTAGCAGTAAGTCATGAAGATAAACAGAATAATATAATGACTGGAAAAGAAATAAACGAATCCAGGCAAAAGTTCTAGGTCAATGACGCAGAATGAAGGCGGCTCCCAGGAATAAGATACTTGGATGGCTGCTGCGATCCCAATCACAATCGCGTACGTCGTCGATAAAGTTATGAGAACACCAGTGCGAGCAGGAGTCATCAGCTGGTTGTAGCGTAACGGATACACGATGGCCACGTATCTGTTGATCGTGCAGAGTGCAATATCCAACAACGACAGCTGAAAAAGCGTCATTGCAAAGCCCGTAAACGCGGCGCACCGCGGCATTGTGTCACGGCGCAGGACTCCTGTCCAGAGTGTACTGCCGAGTGCGAAGTCACAACAGGCCAGATTAGCGATCGTCATATTTGCTGCTGTTCTCAGTCGGCGAATCTTTGCTATAACAATAATCACAAGACCATTGCCTACGGCTGTAAATAGCGAAACCAGTACAAACAGTGGGACGTTTAGTGATCTAGAATGTGTTTTAATAGCAGTGATATTTGCGTCGTCAGAGTAATCCTCATCAGAGTTGTTCCGGTGACTGCTTATTGTCAGGTTGCTCTCATTTGAAAACAAGGTCACATCCATCGTCGATGCGTGAAGCTTTCAAATAGTCTACGTTTCTGTGAGTTACGCTGCTGTCTTCGGATCTTCGTGCAACCTACAATTCAGATGTTACATAGATTGGCAATGACGACGTGAGCTAGAGACTGCTTAGGTATCACGCATGCCTTTATATACTTCTGTTTGCGCGCGCGCAGCAACTCCTTTTTTACTATGTGTCGATTTAAACCTATTACCGTGAACCAATCATAGGCTGCCGTCTCGCCCTACCACTCAATACTACCTGGACCTCCATGTCTCACTCAGGCAGAAGTACGTCATGTTTTTCGATACATGAAAGACACTATTGTCACTACTAAAAGAAATAAAAAAGTTTTAAAATACTTAGTCGATACAGATGTTCTGTAAACAGGATAAAAGTACTAAACATTATATATGTACGTGTGTGTAGTTAATTTTAATTATGACACGCGCCGAAATTGATTTAATTAAGTTATGTATGCGACACAACTTTCTGTTTTCATCAGATGCAACAGAAAAAGTGAAGTAAGATGCAGTAAATTAATCGTATAGACGTAAGACGTATAATCGTATAATCGTAAGACAAAGGGAAAAAAGAATATCTATATAACTCTATAAATGTGTTCCTTGTGCTGTCAGCAGTAACGCAATTACCAAGGACTAAATTATGGCTGGCAGTAGTCATTTAAACAAAACAAAATTCCATTGAATACGACAGTACGAGTTCTACAACATATACTTGTCACACTTGGAACACACCTTAAGAGCCACTGCAACATACAGCTCTTTCACCATCTG
>NW_014578026.1:50617-55789 GCF_000485595.1 Priapulus caudatus | reverse complement strand
GAATCGCGCTTTAAGCCTAGCGCACACACCCGAGCAAAACGGGAAATTTTGTTTTCCAGCGTTTCGCGTTCTGCTCGGCGAGCAAGCGCACACACGCCACTCGACACAGCACACAGCTGAGCAAAACATACAGAAACACTGCGTACAGCGCCGCTGTCACATGACATTAAAAATAGCCATCCAATGGACATACAATTTTGTGTGTCATGTGATATTTTTAAGGATATTGATTGGAGACCGTCTGTGGCGTTTCGCTGTGTAGCAGAACGATTGACGCACACACCCGAGCAAAACGTACGCTCAGGCGAAAACACGCTCCGCGAATCAAACATTGCTTGTTCAGCGAAACACGCTCAGCTGAACAATGTTTTTTGTTTCGGGAATCCGCACACAGCCACGAACATCGAGCGAAACACGTTTTGCTCCACGTTCAGGGTGTTTTGCTCGGGTGTGTGCGCTAGGCTTTACGGTTACAGCTAGGTTGCAGAGACGAGCAACCAAAAATCGCAGGTCTGCGCTAGGCTTAATGCAAGCGATAATGTATTAATCTCGCTGATCATAGGAGGATGCGCACACACATACACGTATCAGTCATTGAGTTAGAGATGTAAGTTATCAGTTATAAAGCTACAGATGTGAATCGTCAGTTATAGATCGAGCAACAGACGTAAGTTATCAACTATACATCTGCAGATGCGTCATTTGTGGTAATATTCGGCACTAGCGTGCACTAATCAGCATCATGCACGTAAAGCTGTCTTTTTCTATGGAAAAGTCGACGAGATGATAAACTTCTTCAACGTTCTATCGACCTTTCTATCAGATGTTCAAATTTTTACGTTATCGACCGCGAGTCGACGTTTTAAAATTTGTCCCGCAGTGTGCGCGCGTGGCGACGTGGATACGCAGTTTTGCACGTATTAATTCACACCAGTGTGGCGCCGATAGCAAAAACGCTCTCTTCCTCTGGGTGGAGGGACACACCTCCTGATTGCTATTATTTGGGTGGCTGAGTGGCAAAACTTGATCAAATCGCTGACCAAAAGTTGAGAAAAGAGAACATGCTCTAATCTCTCAACCATAGTTGCTATCATCTTGTTGAGCGCTCAAGCTTTACGTTTACAGTTGAAATTTGATCAACTCGTCAACTTTTGAACAGAAAGTTGATAGTGTAAACCCAGCTTACGATAGATGGCATGTGGACGTTTAGAGTCTAGTCATTTAGTCTAGTCTAAAGTTTCGAGTGGAGTGTCGATCGTGAATCTGTGTTTATTAAGCATGAATAAAAGGTATGTCGTGAATATGCCGAAACTCTCTCCGTATTTTTAATTAATTTCTCTGTCATGCTTATTTAAGTCTGCGGCCTATGGACACCTTCTATTTTTGCAAAATACTTAAACCAATTGTTGGCAATGTACATGGTTTTATATCTATTACGCCAATAGATAATGAGACTGAACAGTTATTTACGTATACATGTGTTCTGAAACATATATCATCCATATAGTGTATATAGAATATCTATCTTACCAAAGATCATATATGGTCTTTGGTTTTATTGTAGTGACCCTAAGGGTGGCCGCTACTGGCATACAGGCATTAATTCGGTTTATTCCCATTTCGCCATTTTCCCACTTCGCCATTTCCCATTTCGCCATTAAAATTTCCCATTTCGCCATTTCCCATTTCGCCATTTCNATTAGGCAGGACGGTGATGTCACGTAGCAGATAACAGATAGCACCAGTTAAACAGAACACGGTGAGATTCGGTTAACGGTATGGTTATATGGCTTTTATTGCGTGTTACTAGTGTACAAATGATTCCCCCTGCATTCGTATATGCAGCGCACCTTCTATCGATCTTGTCCAATATTTACGCGTCGCCGGTTTTGTCTTCTTCCCTCACGTTCGTCCTTGCTTCGCGTGGACCTAGGCAGTCTCCCAGGTTTCTCCCTCGCAGTTGCTCCTAGCTCTACCTAACCAGAATGCCATTATTTGCTGCTCTCGCTTTATTCCCCCTCTCCCGTTCGGCTCCGGTTTACACCTACCTGAAAAACCTGTGCTTCTATCCTCTCTAACGCTTTCTCGCTCCCTCTCTTCCTCCTCTCCTTTCTCTTCCCGTTTTCCTACCTAACCTATACCTGAAAAATAACTCCCTCTTTCTCTTTGTCCTCGGCTGCTTCCTCTCCTTCTTCTTCCTCTTCCTCTTCTTCCTAGACCTGTACCTAACTGCTTCTCCCTCTTTCTCCTCGTCCTCGGCTGCTTCTTCTCCTTCTTCTTCTTCTTCTTCCTCTTCCTCCTAGACCTGTACCTAACTGCTTTCTTCCTCTTTCGCCTCGTCCTCTTCTTCTTCTTCTTCTTCTTCTTCCTATCTAGACCTAACCTGAAAAGCAACACACTTTCTGCTCTGTTCGGCGCGCCTTATATACCCAGCTGGCAACGCGCAGATTTCATTCACTGGCGCAATCACTGTGGTGCAATCGTTTCACCCGATGAGTCATCCCGTGGCTGGCACGGATTATTGCATCACTCTATGTAACCCATGCCTAAGTAACTATTCCTTGTTTTCCCCCCGACAGGCAGCAGCACCAGCAGTATTAGCCTGTCCAAGATGGCCGCGCCCAGGTGTCAATATTTACATGCTGTCTATATTTTATCCTGCCTTTAGTCTATATATATGGTTATTCTCTCTATACGGTGAGTTCAGTCTATCCATCCTAATCTAGTCTACTACTCCTGTAAGTTACACACACCCGAAATCTCCACACTAGCAAGAAATAAGTATATCGCAACTGTAGCACTGGCAGCCTTATTAATTAACAAGACTCATCAAGTATTTTTTCTGTGTTTCAAACCTGGAAATGCTATTGCTGCCGTTTTATTGTTTATGTTAGCATTTTGAAGAAACCAGCTGTTTTACTCACGTGGTACATGTCCCAGACATGTTGGAAATTCGACATGACTTCTTTATGAAAGGATCTATGATTGAAGTCACACTTCAGTTGTGCCATCGTTCCTCTGTCTGCGACACTTCACCCACGTAAGATCGTATTATTTGAATCCTTGCAAATACCACCAAGGTTTATACATTATTACTATGCCACAACCGCCATTATCACAACCACATGGTTAGTTGATTTTAAGAACTTATATCTTTAGTGAGCAGGTTTAGACATGACAGAAGCATTTACTATTACATTGTTAAATCCATTGTTTATGTAAAGTGCCAATGGTTATTATTAAATGTTTAACAGCGATTTATTAAAATAATGTTTTGTAGGAAGAATTCTTTACTTAATTGTTTTTTATGTGCAACAGAAAATTACATCTGAGAACAGAGCCTCTTCTTTCCCATAGATTATGTATCAATGCGGTCAATGACCATTAAAGACTTTACATTGCTTGTGAAACTTAACATGTTAGTAAACATATATATTATTTAAAATAGGCTAACTCACCTGAAGAAGTAGAATTTCTTTGTGAAACTCCTGAGGTGCTGCCCACATGGAGTCCAGTCGATGGTGCCATTCCTCCCCATTGCTTCTTGCGTGCTGAGCATGGGTGATCCTTTCAACGGACAGGCCATCTCCACTCACCAAATTCTCAACAGTCTGCTGAGAGGAACAAGGTGCTCCATGACCACAATCATGCCCGATGTTGTGGCAGGGTTAGCATCAACCACTCCTATGCTAACCTGCAAATTAGAACAGTACACCCTTACCATGTATGGAAATGTAACGTTATGTGAAGCTGAACATTTTTAGAAACACCTAAACATTAGGTCATGAATTCATCGTTTAATACAAAATACAGCATACACTTACAAACTGAGATCGTTCTTGCATTTCTTTGGTGTATTTGTGCTCCAGCCTTCTCTTCTGGTGTTGTAACTGGCCAAGATGCTCAGCCAGGTGTGAAATCACGAACACCATGCGTGCACGTTTTCGCTCATACACAGCAGATGGCAAAAATGTGTATGGGTCCAGGTCACTGGACTCTAACGGTACAGACGGCGATGGTGCTATTGGAGAGGACACACGGTCTCTGACAGCAAAGCACATGGTCATGAGCAGGAAGGAGTTGTTGTTTTCGGCATGTTGGTGTTTAGCCTCGGTACCAACCTGGACATTATCCAAGCAGAAGCTGTAGGTGTCCGCATGATGGTAGCTGAGCTTGCGACTACAGCCTTCAGTTGGTACAACCTTAAATAGAAGAAAACGTGTGATATATAGACCATAAACATTAACGATGACATTAATGCATAAATACATGGCAATTTTAAGTATATCAAATAGTGAATATGTTGCTTCAAAAGTTAATAAGCAAGGGATCTGCATGTAATTTGAATACACGTGTGCATATATGTTTAAGCAATTGTTTAGCGACACTGTTGTTTATTACCTCCAAACTACTCTTCCACAGTAACAGTTCTTTGTCATGTTCTTTCCTTATGCGGTCAACATGACTCCTTGCTGCTCAAACGTACTCCCTGTGATATGCCCATGTGGTTGAGCGTGAGGAACACCTAGTGTGGTGCTCCTTGACGCCCCATTTCAATTGCAACACTCTGTTGGACAAAGTTGAATTTCCGCGGGCATTTGTGGAAAAGAGCAATAGCAAGCATTTGCCCTATGTTCCTGTCCAATACAGACTGGACCTCATCGGGTCTGTACAGGTTTCTGCAAGTAATAGCATATGTTTTTATGTTATCAACATTTCATGTATATGGGTATTAGTAAAAATAGTTAAATGGAAACTCCCAATAAAATCTGAACGAGTACGAAACAGTAAGACGTGGTTATGGATGCCCCAAAGAGCATTATAGATAGGTCTTGCCATGGTATGATAGAGAGAGGGGTGTTTAAAAAGCATGGCTAGGGTCTTGTGCATATACAACGGGTATAATGGATTGACAACTGCAATTCGTTTCGAATCTTTTTGAGTAACGACATATTAACAATTAGTAATATATTTTACATTTAAACAGGCTTTCCAGCAGTCCTTAAAGTAAAAAAGCGTAAGAAATTCTTACGGAAATCAGCTTGTGGCAGTGGTAGAATTGAGCCAGAGCGAGAGCGCCGTCTGTCGTGGAGTTTGCGTATGCGCAATATGCGCAGTAGCCTACTACGAGCGTCCAAATACGCCGGTACACCGGCATATTTGGACGCTCGT
>NW_014578026.1:48083-49131 GCF_000485595.1 Priapulus caudatus | reverse complement strand
TGATTCCTGTATCTTTCCAACTGACCGGTTGATTGCGCAATCGTTGTAACACCTCTAACTCCCGCTGCGCCACCTGCTGACAAAGTTAGCGGCTAACCCCATTTCATGTAAACATTCCGCCATTGCACTCCCACTGATCGCTACGGCCATCTAGCGTCGATGGCGACTATTTCCCACTCTGCCCACACTGGCCGACCTTTCGCTAAAACCGACCTTTCGCTCACAGTAGCGTTTACACCCCCATATCGTGCCTTGCTTTTGTGTACTTCTGCTCTTTCATCTTCTATACATATGACGCCACACTTGTAGTATATATATAGCTTTATTATATGTCTTTCTATTATATTCTTTGCTAATTAGTAATTATCTTATCTTATATTATATTATATATATCTGGTTCATGCACAGATGGTGCTTCTGTTCTGTTGGTATATTCTAAATACGCACGTTGTCGCGTAGATACAATAATGTAACCCAAACCCAGGATAGGGGGTATCTTGGGTTTGGGTTACATTATAATATCTAGTTGTCGCGCATCTTGTGCGGCTAGATTGATGTTATAGGGAGAATGGTAAACGTGTTTTAGGTCGGGCGTTTCTAGGGTCATTGTAGAATGGAGGTAGGACGCGGTCTGGGAGAATGGGTGATATGTGCGCTCAGAATGTAGGGGTTTTGGGGGTAATATATAGGACAGAGATGTAGGTCGGGGAGGGGGGCTGGTTGTGGTCGCGGGAGAAAGCACATGCGCTTAGGCGCGTGTGCGCGTGTCTTTGTCTCTCTGTGCAAGATGTGACTACACTGTGTGCAAGTTATTAAAGTTTTTTCAGTTTAATACACAAGTTTGGATTTCTGCTTCATCATTTCTACATGAACTCTTAATTCAACGTTACAAAAGGATGATCAAATCGATAGATCAACATGCACTGCTGACCACGATGGAAACGGATTAACATGAAGTTGCGTGTACATTCATGACTGCAGGAATCGCGGCGACACGTGCACCTACTCATAACAGCTTTTTATTACTAATGATTTCACGAGTTATAGT
>NW_014578026.1:35419-48073 GCF_000485595.1 Priapulus caudatus | reverse complement strand
AACAAATAGCAGCACGATATGTGGTCACGTGATTTTTGTGCCCAATCATGCGCCGATCACGTGACTCTTTAGAACACAGCTACTAGACCGCGCCACGAGATTGTTCGCTGCAAAATGTTCGGCAATGTGCGCTGAGCAATTGTCCACCCGCACATTGCCAGACAAAAACATTTGTTCGGACGAACATTTGTTCGTTAAAATGTTCGGCAATGTGCGCCAGGCTTTAGGAAGTTTGCCTCAGACGGCACTGCACTCCTAAAACGGTGCGCGCGCATGCGCAATATCTTCCGAGAGAATTCGAATTTTGCAAAGATTATGCATTTAAAATGAAGAGCAGTTATCCTAGATTTCCCTAATAATCTTTTATCAGCAGACCTGTGTTTATAATTAGGAGAGCGCCCTAGCATGTAGGGTACAAAACACCTACTTTGTGCCCTAGCGTTCTTTCCCTTGCCTCTCCTGTCCCTAGCTCAGCCTTCTTCTTCTACCGCCCAACTATCTTCCTTGCCGCATTTCCTCAGTCTCCCATCCCCTCTTTCCCTCAGCCAGCTATGTTATAAAGTTTGCCTCAGACGGCACTGCACGCCTAACAGGGTGCGCGCGTATGCGCAATATCTCCCGAGAGAAATCGGATTTTGCAAATGTTATTGATTTAAAATGAAGAGGAGTTATCCTAGCATAGATTTATATGATAACATTCTATCAGTAGACATCATTTAAGAAATAGGAGGAAGTCCTTGCATGTAAAGTCCCGGCTGCGTATACCAGCCCGTACACAATGTGGCTACGTTAGTGTGTTAGCGCATGCGCAATATCTCACCAGAGAAGTTATATTTTGTGATGAATATGCATTTAAAATGGTTGAGAGGTATCTCAGCATAGATTTCCCTAATAAACTTTTATCAGTAGACCTATGTTTATAATTAGGAGAGCGCCCTAGCATGTAGGGTACAAAACACCTACTTTATGCCATCGCGTCCTTCCCCTTGCCTCCCCTGTCGCTCGCTCAGCCTCCTTCTTCTTCTACCGCCCCCAGCTATCTTTCCTGCCGCTTTTCCTCAGTCTCCCATCCTCGCTTTCCCTCATCAAGCTATATTATGAAGTTTGCCTCAGACGGCACTGCACGCCTAACACGGTGCGCGCGCATGCGAAATATCTCCAGAGAGAATTCGTATTTTAAATCATGCATTTAAAATGAAGAGGAGTTATCCTAGCATAGATTTATATTATAACATTCTATCAGTAGACATGATTTAAGGAATAGGAGAAAGATCTTGCATGTAAAGTCCCGGCTGCGTATACCAGCCAGTACACACTCTGGCTGGCTACGTTATTGTGTTAGCGCATGCGCAATATCTCACCAGAGGAGTTATATTTTGTAATGAATATGCATTTAAAATGGTTAGGAGGTATCTCAGCATAGATTTCCTTAATAAACTTTTATCAGTAAACCTATGTTTATAATTAGGAGAGCGCCCTAGCATGTAGGGTACAAAACAACTACTTTATGCACTAGCGTCCTTTCCCTTGCCTCCCCTGTCCCTAGCTCAGCCTCCTTCTTCTTCTACCGCCCCAAGCTATTTTTCCTGCCGCCTCTCCTCAGTCTCCCATTCCCTTTATCCCTCAGCAAGCTATATTATAAAGTTTGCCTCAGACGGTACTGCACGCCTAACACTGTGCGCGCGCATGCGCAATATCTCCCGAGAGACCAAAATTGGATTTTGCAAATATTATGGATTTAAAATGAAGAGCAGTTATCTTAGCATAGATTTATATGACAACATTCTATCAGTAGACATAATTTATGAAATAGGAGGAAGACCTTGCATGTAAGGTCCCGGCTGCGTATACCAGCCAGTAAACAATCTGGCTACGTTAGTGTGTTAGCGCATGCCCAATATCTCACCAGAGGAGTTATATTTGACTGCAGGAATCGCGGCGACACGTGCACCTACTCATAACAGCTTTTTATTACTAATGATTTCACGAGTTATAGTAATAGATATTCTATAATTATCCTCTATAACGCTATTATAAGCTTCTATAACGCTCCTGATAATTTTATGGAACGGAATAACACAGTGGCGTCACCTGACGGATGAATACGTTCGGTTTTCAATTTAGATATTGCAGCGTTATACTAGACTGCGGAGATCGCGGCTGCACAACTGGTGGTTACACACAAACTGTTAGTATATAGAGATCAAGTGGTCTCTGGTCGTGAAGTTTAACATGTTAGCTTACAGCATCCCGAGCAAAGATTTAAATGATAACATTTCATCAGTAGATCTCGCTTAAGAGATAGGAAGAAGATTTTTCATGTAAGGTCCCTGCTGCCTATACCTGTCAGTACAAAATCTGGATACGTTAGTGTGTTAGCGCATGCGCAATATGTCACCAGAGGAGTTATATTTTGTGATGAATATGCATTTAAAATGGTTAGGGGGTATCTCAGCATAGATTTCCCTAATAAACTTTTATCAGTAGACCTGTGTTTATAATTAGGAGAGCGCCCTAGAATGTAGGGTACAAAACAGCTACTTTATGCCCTCGCGTCCATTCCCTTGCCTCCCCTGTCCCTCGCTCAGCCTCCTTCTTCCTCTACCGCCGCCAGCTATCTTTCCTGCCGCCTTTCCTCAGTCTCCCGTCCCTCTCTCCTTCAGCAAGCTATAATATTACGAAGTTGGCCTCAGACGGCACTGCACGCCTAACACGGTGCGCGCGCTTGCGCAATATCTTCCGAGAAAATTCGTATTTTGCAAAGATTATGCATTTAAAATGAAGAGCAGTTATCCTATCATAGATTTATGTTATAACATTCCATCAGTAGACATCATTTAAAAAATAGGAAGAAGACCTTGCATGTAAGGTCCCGGCTGCGTATACCAGCCAGTACACAATCGGGCTACGTTAGTGTGTTAGCGCATGCGCAATATCTCACCAGAGGAGTTATATTTTGTGATGAATATGCATTTCAAATAGTGAGGGGGTATCCCAGCAGAGATTTCCCTAATAATCTTTTATCAGCAGACCTGTGTTTATAATTAGGAGAGCGCCCTAGCATGTAGGGTACAAAACAACTACTTTATGCCCTAGCGTTCTTTCCCTTGCCTCCCCTGTCCCTAGCTCAGCCTCCTTCTTCTTCTACCGCCCCAAGCTATTTTCCCTGCCGCCTTTCTTCAGTCTCCCATTCCCTTTCTCCCTCAGCCAGCTATATTATAAAGTTTGCCTCAGACGGCACTGCACGCCTAACACGGTGCGCGCGCATGCGCAATATCTCCCAAGAGAAATCGGATTTTGCAAATGTTATTGATTTAAAATGAAGAGGAGTTATCCTAGCATAGATTTATATAATAACATTCCATCAGTAGACATCATTTAAGAAATAGGAGGAAGACCTTGCATGTAAGGTGCCGGCTGCGTATACCAGCCAGTACACAATGTGGCTACGTTAGTGTGTTAGCGCATGCGCAATATCTCACCAGAGGAGTTATAGTTTGTGATGAATATGCATGTAAAATAGTTAGGAGGTATCTCAGCATAGATTTCCCTAATAAACGTTTATCAGTAGACCTGTCTTTATAATTAGGAGAGCGCCCTAGCATGTAGGATACAAAACATCTACTTTATGCCATCGCGTCCTTCCCCTTGCCTCCCCTGTCGCTCGCTCAGCCTCCTTCTACTTCTACCGCCCCAACTATCTTTCCTGCGGCCTCTCCTCAGTCTCCCATCCCCTCTCTCCTTCAGCAAGCTATATTATAAAGTTTGCCTCAGACGGCACTGCACGCCTAACACGGTGCGCGCGCATGCGCAATATCTCCAGAGAGAATTCGTATTTTAAATCATGCATTTAATATAAAGAGGAGTTATCCTAGCACAAATATATATAATAACATTTCGTCAGTAGACATCATTTAAGAAATAGGAGGAAGACCTTGCATGTAAGGTCTTGGCTGCGTATACCAGCCAGTACACAATCTGGCTACGTTATTGTGTTAGCGCATGCGCAATATCTTACCAGAGAAGTTATATTTTGTGATGAATATGCATTTAAAATGGTTAGGAGGTATCTCAGCATAGATTTCTCCAATAAACTTTTTATCAGTAGACCTATGTTTATAATTAGGAGAGCGTCCTAGCATGTAGGGTACAAAACACCTACTTAATGCCACCGCGTCTTTCCCCTTGCCTCTCCTACCTCTCGCTCAGCCTCCTTCTTCTTCTACCGCCCCCAGCTATCTTTCCTGCCGCCTTTCCTCAGTCTCCCGTCCCTCTCTTCCTCAGCAAGCTATATTACGAAGTTTGCCTCAGACGGCACTGCACGCCTAACACGGTGCGCGCGCATGCGCAATATCTTCCGAGAGAATTCGTATTTTACAAAGATTATGCATTTAAAATGAAGAGCAGTTATCCTATCATAGATTTATGTTATAACATTCCATCTGTAGACATCATTTAAGAAATAGGAGGAAGACCTTGTATGTAAGGTCCCGGCTGCGTATACCAGCCAGTACACAATCGGGCTACGTTAGTGTGTTAGCGCATGCGCACTAGCCAGTAAGGTGCAAAACTCAGGACTATTCATCACCTCCCGTCCTCATACTTGGCTTCCGTCTTCCTCGCTCAGCTTCCTCCTTCGTCTACCGCCGTCAGCGATCTTTCCTGCCGACTTTTCTCATTCTCCCACCCCCCTCTCCCTCTCAGCAAGCTACATTATGCAGGTTTCTGCAGTCCGTACTACACGCCTGAAATGGTGCTCGCGTATGCGCATTATATTCCGAGAAGAAAAAGAATTTGCAAAAATTATGCAATTATTATGAAGAGGGACTATCCAAGCATAGATTTGTATAATACCATTTTATCAGTAGCTCTCACTTAAGAGATAGAAAGAACACTTTTCATCTTAGGTCCCTGCTGCCTATACCTGTCAGTACAAAATCTGGCTACGTTAGTGTGTTGGCACATGCGCTATATCTCACCAGAGGAGTTATTTTTTGAGGGAATTATCCATTTAATATGGTTAGGGTGTATTCCAGAATATATTTCTGTAATAAATTATTATCAGTATACCTGTGTTTATAATTAAGAGAGCGCCCTAGCCTAACTTCTTCTTCATCCCCTCCTTCCTCCCCATTGCCGCCACTGTCCCTCAGCCCAGCCCGTTAAACGTGTTAAACAGATATATAATCTGCCACGAAATGGCAGCAATACACTCTTCTACAAAACGTGCGGTTACACGTTTCCATTTCCACTTCCTTTCCCGCCTACACTATATTTTAATATTTGGGTGATTGTTTATCAATAATTTATCGTTTGATTGCGCGATCGTATTGATTAGCTGATCACATTTGAAGCTATAAGCGTGCGCAACAAATACACCGCGAGTTTAAAATTTTCTTTGCATTAAAATCAAAATACATTTCAGGGATTAGCGCTGATACGGACCTGCACTTTGGTCCGGTCTGTTTGCTCTCATCACAGCGTGACACACCCTGTACACGATTCTTCTAATCCTAACACGTCATTGCACGAGTTTTTTTGTATATGTGAATTGCCGGCCTTGGCTGGATCATATATACCTACTTTGCTATAAGTAAAATATTTACGTGCCAAAATAAAATAATTAAATTTCGTTATTTTCGCATATGCATGAGCTCTAATGCTATAGGTTATAACGCAGAGCGAGTGCATGCTATGACGTGTTAGGTAAATGCGTTATCGTCGCCCTCGTGTAAACATGGGTGGAGAGAAACCAAACAAGGCACAGTACTCGTTTGTTTTTGCGTGACGTTGCAGTACACGCACACACCTTCTAGGAAGTAGTGAATAATGAAATAACGCGCCGCAGAATCAAATGTTGCAGACTTTGACTCTCTCGCATCGTGTCGTCATCACTATTCATCTAGAAAGAGCAAGCATAGAAACAAGAGACAAGTACAACACGCATTCATTGCCTACGGGTCATATCAACTATATGTTGTGAAACGTCACGGGATTTAAGGTAAACATAAGGCTAACGTAATCGCTTAGATACATATGATCGGCAGTACCGGAATATGTGTGTGATTCTTTGAATTTTTATTCATAGTTATAAAGCTGCAACATTGAGGGCTTATGCCGTATACCAATCATATCGCATAATGTACGCAAGCGGATATTGGTCCAAGTATATATAGTGACGTGTACAGTGCAAACCAAACAGTATTAATCAAATAAGAACAAGGTATGTGTTTCGCAGTATGCATACCTGTATGCTGGATGGAAAGTTAAGGTGAACAACATTTGAACAGCTAGTGGACGTCGAACGATCAGAAAACGAGTGAGCGAGTTGATTTCGTGTACTTTCCAGACTCAAAGTGGAACGCTTGTGAACGCTTCAGTGTTATTGTATATATATATATTTCACAGAACCCTTATCGAACCAAATTTCCGATTGGCGCTATGCGGATCAAAACATTGCTATGTTGTCTGGCTGTGGTTGTTATGGGACTGGTTGGCCCAGCGCAGTCTGATACTCGATCAGTTAGCTCCAATGTAACGATACCATGGGCGGGAGAACTACCCCAACCAAAACCTTACATAACATACAACAACTACGAGCCTGGAGGATTAAAGGGGCTCTACACAATGGCACGAGGTTGGGCCGGGCTGGTCTCAAAGGAACTCCAATCTGGTGGGTATATATGATAGATTTGCGTTGCTGTAAATGAAAGAAGAATTATTCTACAACTATTCTGATTGAGAACGCATCGCTGGCTGTTGCGTGGTCTATTATTAACTGTTTAGAGTTTATACTTAATTTTTAGGTTTATTATTAAATGTTTTGGTTTATATATATATTAAGTCTGAGGTTTATACATTAATGTTTAGAGTTTCTTTTACTGTTTAGAGTTTCTATATTAATGTTTAGGTTTTATATAATGTTTAGAGTTTATTATTAATGTTTAGGTTTATGATTTATGTTTAGAGTTTATACATTAAATGTTTAGGTTTAGACATTAAATGTTAGATTATCTTTAATGTTATAGTTGTTATTAAATGTTGGGGCGTTATATATTATTAATGGTTTGATTTTACATTAAATGTTTCGGTTTATTTATTATAAAGGTTTAGGTTTATACATTAATGTTTGGTTTATTATTGAATGTTAGAGTTGTATACATTTTGTTTAGCGAAATTTATATATTAAATGTTTAGAGTTTATACTTAAATGTTTAGGGTTTATATTAAATGTTAGATTTATTATTTA
Organism: Priapulus caudatus; assembly: GCF_000485595.1. NCBI lineage: Eukaryota > Metazoa > Priapulida > Priapulimorpha > Priapulimorphida > Priapulidae > Priapulus > Priapulus caudatus. Next base: position 40,824 of record NW_014578026.1, on the reverse strand, counting down.
AATGTTTAGAGGTTTATACATTATGTTTAGGTTTTATATTAAATGTTTAGGAGTTGTATATTCAATGTTTGAGTTTTACTTAAATGTTTAGGTTTATACATTAATGTTTGAGGTTTTATGATTAACTTGTTAGAGCTTCTATTATGAAATGTTTAGAGTTTATACATTAAATGTTTAGAGTTTATATATTAAATGTTTAGAGTTTATATATTAAGGGTTAACGATGCGTAGCAAACATGTTGCAAGAGAACGTTATTCAACACTTATGTCTAACATATCGTATCTTGTAATATCGCTGCTCAGACATGATCCTCGATTATGCAGAGACTTATGATGATTACGACGCTCAAGAGATCATATATGAGGTTAGTATACACGGCGTTATTTGCTTCATTTCCATTTAACTAATCTTACATTAACGAACCCAGATAGTTACATGATACATTATATAAGCTCATAACATACTCAATTTTTTCATTTATTTAGGTAAAAGATTGTACATTCCATATGCTTAATTATTTTACGAGCGCATAATTCTCTAATATAACTCATATTTACTTCAAAAAAAAATATTGCCGAATACGCACGCTCGTACACACCAAACAATCCCACGCACCACCACACGCACAAACACACACCAACACCCCAACACAACACACCTACCTACACACAGGCACGCACACCACACACACACACACACACACACACATACACACGCGCGCGCGCCAGTAGCATGATATATTATATGTATATGTGTGTGTATTTCCTGCAGAGTATCGCGTTTTCTATTGGCATCGTCATCTGTGTCGTGATCGGCATACTCTTCTGTGTTGCAATGCCAATCAGTGGCATCTTCTTCTGCTGCTGTCGCTGCTGCGGCTGCGGCTGCTGCGGGGGCAATGAAACACAGACCACGAAAGAGGCGGAGGGAGGAGGGCGAGCCTGCCTACAGGTGACCGTCTTCTGTACACTGGCACTTCTGTTGTAAGTATATTACTTCTACTATACTAAGTATATATCTAGCTTCGCATAGAGCCACCTATTGGCAGAATTTGACTGTTTCGGAAAGGGGTTAAAATTCCACTTTTCAAAAGCCTATTACAGAATAAAGTGTTTTTGGATGAACATTGGTGATTTATTATCAGGATAATGTATTTATTTAACTTGTACGCATATTTAGACTCGGTTCCATGAGGTGACAAACGAAAGTCATTTTCTTGACTGATTTTTTCCATCTCGCCCCATGGCAAACCGCGCCCGATCCTAGAGAGCATTCAGTGTGCAGCTGTTGTGTCCGTGATTATTGTATACCGAGAAAATGTTTATCGAAGACCCCTTATTCACTCTGCGATATTCCCATTTGCTATCGCCAAGTGTTTATTTCGTGGGCTTTAGTGCACTTCCAATTGCAGGCTGTCAATAGAACGGGCGGACTTGTGGATACATAGACAAATGATTCATAACTTCATCGTGAGGTTTATCACGAAGGACCGCATGAATGTTTGTTTAACAGGAGCGGTGGAGTTTGCTTAGCCATAAATAACGAACGAATAAAAGACGTATGGAATGACGTAGAGACATCAATTGATACGAACTTTGACGACCTCCGGGAACTATTTGATGTTACCGTGAAGGTAAATACCAGATACAGCGTAAAGCTCTTGGACGTTGCGTAACCAAAGAATGATTACTGCACCGGGGTAGTTCGGCGAGCTAGCAAACAATTCAAAGGATTTGGAACGATTAAAAATGGCTGTCGAGTAATAACGATCAACTTATATATGGGGAATCTTCATGGCATACTATCGCGCGCAACGTCAAGATAATCAATAAAATATATATTGTGATAAATGAGGCATCTAATTTATTAACAGGATGTAAAACACGTATCAATCCGATATAAGCATGTGACTTCATAGGCATTTATCTGTCATGTTGCAGCAATTGGAGTACACTGGGAAAGATGACTTCCGGTTGATGATGAAAATGATTACGGACGACATTGATGGTCAGTTTTATCATGAACCGCGACAGTAGTAGCGACATTTGGTAGCGGCGTTGGTAGCAGACTATAGTACTATAGTACGGTCATTACCTTCTTAATACCAAGTACAATGGATATATTTATACATTAGATAAAAAATACACATACAATATGCAATACATGTGCAACACAGTATATATATATATATATGTATGTGTGCGCGTGTGCGTGTGCGTGTGCGTGTGCGTGTGTCACCAGAGGAGTTATATTTTGTGATGAATATGCATTTAACATGGTTAGGGGGTATCTCAGCATAGATTTCCCTAATAAACTTTTATCAGTAGACCTGTGTTTATAATTAGGAGAGCGCCCTAGCATGTAGGGTACAAAACGCCTACTTTATGCATGCCCTCGCGTCCTTCCCCTTACCTCCCCTGTTCCTCTCTCAGCCTCCTTCTTCTTCAACCGCCCCAGCTATCTTCCCTGCCGCCTTTTCTCATTCTACCCGCCTCCCCCCTCTCTCTCTCCCTCACACACACGGCAATCTATATTATCCAGGCTTCTTTAGTCCGTACGACACGCCTGCAGCGGTGTTCGCGCATGCGCATTATCTCCCGGGAAAAAAAATATTTTGAAAAATTATGCGATCAAAATGAAGAGGAACTATCCTAGCATAAATTTGAATAGCATTTTATCAGTAGATTTCATTTAAGAATTAGAAAGAAGATATTTCATGTAATGTCCCTGCCGCCTATACCTGTCAGTACACAATCTGGCTACGTTAGTGTGTTAGCGCACGGGAAATATTTTACCAGAAGAGTTATATTTTGTAGCAAATATTATGTATTTAATATGGTTAAGGGGTATCCCAGCCTAGATTCCTGTAATAAATTATTATCCGTAGACCTGTGTTCATAATTAGGAGAGTGCCCTAGCCGGTAAGGTGCAAAACTCAGGACTACTTCATCACCTCCCGTCCTCATACTTGGCTTCCGTCTTCCTCGCTCAGCTTCCTCCTTCGTCTACCGCCGTCAGCGATCTTTCCTGTCGCCTTTTCTTATTCTCCCACCCCCTCTCCCTCTCAACAAGCTTTATTATGCAGGTTTCTGCAGTCCGTACTACACGCCTGAAATGGTGCTCGCGCATGCGCATTATATTCCGAGAAGAAGAAGAATTTGCAAAAATTATGCAATCATTATGAAGAGGGACTATCCTAGCATAGATTTGTATGATAACATTTTATCAGTAGATCTCACTTAAGAGATAGAAAGAACACTTTTCATCCTTGGTCCTTGCTGCCTATACCTGTCAGTACAAAATCTGGCTACGTTAGTGTGTTAGCACATGCGCTATATCTCACCAGAGGAGTTATTTTTTGTGGGAATTATTTATTTAATATGGTTAGGGGTATCCCAGAATAAATTTCTGTAATAAATTATTATCAGTATACCTGTGTTTATAATTAGGAGAGCGCCCTAGCCTATAGGGTGCAAAACTTCTTCTTCATCCCCTCCTTCCTTTCCATTGCCTTCACTGTCCCTCAGCCCAGCCCGTTAAACGTGTTAAACAGATATATAATCTGCCACGAAATGGTGTAGAGCGTGTGTCTGAATGTCGGTGAACATGTGTAAAACACACGTTACAATGGCAGCAAAACACTCTTCTACAAAACGTACGGTTACACGTTTCCACTTCCACTTCCTTTCCGCGCCTACACTATATTTTAATATTTGGGTAATTGTTTATCAATAATTGATCGTTTGATTGCGCGATCGTATTGATTTGCTGATCACATTTGAAGCTATAAGCGTGCGCAACAAATACACCGCGAGTTTAAAATTTTCCTTGCATTAAAATCAAAATACATTTCAGGGCTTAGCGCTGATACGGACCTGCACTTTGGTCCGGTCTGTTTTCTCTCATCACAGCGTGACACACCCTGTACATGATTCTTCTAATCCTAACACGTCATTGCACGAGTTTTTTTGTATATGTGAATTGCCGGCCTTGGCTGGATCATATATACCTGCTTTGCTATAAGTAAAATATTTACGTGCCAAAATAAAATAATTAAATTTCTGTTATTTTCGCATATGCATGAGCTCTAATGCTATAGGTTATAACGCAGAGCGAGTGCATGCTATGACGTGTTAGGTAAATACGTTTTCGTCGCCCTCGTGTAAACATGGGTGGAGAGAAACCAAACAAGGCACAGTACTCGTTTGTTTTTGCGTGACGTTGCAGTACACGCACACACCTTCTAGGAAGTAGTGAATAATGCGATAACGCGCCGCAGAATCAAATGTTGTAGACTTTGACTCTTTCGCATCGAGTCGTCATCGCTATTCATCTAGAAAGAGCAAGCATAGAAACAAGAGACAAGTACAACACGCATTCATTGCCTACGGGTCATATCAACTATATGTTGTGAAACGTCACGGGATTTAAGGTAAACATAACTAACGTAATCTCTTAGATACATATGATCGGCAGTACCGGAATATGTGTGTGATTCTTTGAATTTTTATTCATAGTTATAAAGCTGCAACATTGAGGGCTTATGCCGTATACCAATCATATCGCATAATGTACGCAAGCGGATATTGGTCCAGGTATATATAGTGACGTGTACAGTGCAAACCAAACAGTATTAATCAAATAAGTACAAGGTATGTGTTTCGCAGTATGCATACCTGTATGCTGGATGGAAAGTTAGGGTGAACAACATTTGAACAGCTAGTGGACGTCGAACGATTAGAAAACGAGTGAGCGAGTTGATTTCGTGTACTTTCCAGACTCAAAGTGGAACGCTTGTGAACGCTTCAGTGTTATTGTATATATATATATTTCACAGAACCCTCATCGAACCAAATTTCCGATTGGCGCTATGCGGATCAAAACATTGCTATGTTGTCTGGCTGTGGTTGTTATGGGACTGGTTGGCCCAGCGCAGTCTGATACTCGATCAGTTAGCTCCAATGTAACGATACCATGGGCGGGAGAACTACCCCAACCAAAACCTTACATAACATACAACAACTACGAGCCTGGAGGATTGAAGGGGCTCTACACAATGGCACGAGGTTGGGCCGGGCTGGTCTCAAAGGAACTCCAATCTGGTGGGTATATATGATAGATTTGTGTTGCTGTAAATGAAAGAAGAATTATTCTACAACTATTCTGATTGAGAACGCATCGCTGGGTGAACGAGGTCATATATTAAATGTTTAGAGTTTATACATTAAATGTTTAGAGTTTATATATTAAATGTTTGGCGTTTATATATATATTAAATGTTTAGAGTTTATACATTAAATGTTTAGAGTTTATATATTAAATGTTTAGAGTTTATACATTAAATGTTTAGAGTTTATATATTAAATGTTTAGAGTTTATACATTAAATGTTTAGAGTTTATACA
>NW_014578026.1:27156-33133 GCF_000485595.1 Priapulus caudatus | reverse complement strand
CGTGTGCGTGTGCGTGTGCGTGTGCGTGTGCGTGTGCGTGTGCGTGTGCGTGTGCGTGTGCGTGTGCGTGTGCGTGTGCGTGTGCGTGTGCGTGTGCGTGCGCGTGCGCGCGCGCGTGTGTGTGTGTGTGTGTGTGTGTGTGTGTGTGTTTGTGGAATAGGAGCCAGAAGGAATGTATGTAGGATAATCCGGTGTCACCTGCACCGCCCCACCCCAATAATACTATAATCTACGCTATAATCTATATTTATAATCTATAATCTACGCTATAATCTATATCTATAATCTACGCTATAATCTATATCTATAATCTATAATCTACGCTATAATCTATAATCTATAATCGATAATCTATGCTATTATCTATGCTATAATCTATGCACAATTAACGCTTGCCTGTTTTTCTGATGAACATTTCACCTTCCTACGTCATCGTCTTTACACATACATCTTCAGACATCGCGAACGTATTGGGAAAACCAGTCGTTGACGACATTAGCGCCATCGCCGATCTCGACGCTTCGATAGATTCCGTCATGAAGCTAGGAGCAGGTATATATTGGCCTAACTGTAGGTTCTAGTATTGAAAGTACAGGGTTCTACCTGACGGGATCTATAATAGAAATTTTTCTAAAAGCCTTTCTAAAAGTTAAATTGAATAGTGAAAGTTTGCATCGTAATCCATGGTAATTAACCGCAAAAAAAACACAAGAAATAAATCTAGCATTATCTCTGTTTACTAATACACTGTTACTTTCTAGAAGTTGACAAGGTTGCAGAGGATGTTGGAGTGTTTGTAACAACTTTAGACCGAATGCAGTCCACAGTAGAAACATTTTCACTCGAGTTGACCGCGCTGGAACAAAACTTAACAACAGCATGCAGTGGTGGTCTGTGTCCAGGTCTCGAACCGGACAGCGTCGTTATTGAGGTGGACTACAGTCAGGTATGTAGCTGCCAAATACACGTGAAATTATTAAAACTACTGCACATTAGAAATACCTCAATATTATTGATATCGCAATGATTTAGCATTAGTTACTACAGCATGTAAAGTGAAATTACGAGAAATTATGACGAACTATATTAACTATAAACGTCATATACAGGTGTTGGTGCAATTGAAAGACCTCCTGGATCAAATTAATGAAGTACAGACCATGAACCTGACTAAGCTTGCTATTGAGGTGAGAATAGTTGTTTGCTCATAACATCAACTCTTCTATGTTGGAAGTCTACCGTTAGATGGCAAATGAGAGTATATTATAATTAAATTCCGTGTGTGTGTGTGTGTGTATGGTTGCTCGGTCGTGTAGTGTTGTCAGTGTGTAGAGTTTTATGTGTGTGTAAGTATGTGGTCTTGTATTGTCGTAGGCGTTGCGCGCGCGGTACGCGCGCTGTGGTGCTATCGAGCAGTGCGTGCGTCGCGCAGCTGTTGTGCGTGCGCGCAGTGGTGGTGTGCATGTGTGGTGTGTGTGTGTGTCGTGTGTGCTCGTGCGTAGCGTTGCGTGCGTGCGATGGTGAGCAGTAGTGCATTCTGTGTGTGTGTGTGGTGTGTGGTGTGTGCCCGTGCTGTGGTATGTCTGTGGTGTGCTGTTATGTTGTCGGGTGTGTTGTTTGTGTGCTGCGTGTGTGTGTGTCGGTGTGGTGTGTGTTGCGTGTGTGTATTGTGTGTGTGCCGTGTTCGTTGCGTGCGTTCTGTGTATGGTTGTGCTTGTGTGCGTGCGTTGCGTGTGCGTCGTGCGTGACGTTGTAATTGTGGTGTGTGTGTTGCTGCCTGTGATGTGTGTGCGTGTGTGTGTTGTGGCGTGTGCGTGTGTGTTTGTCGTGGCACGCGCGGCGCAATGCGAGTGTGTCTCGAGTGGGTGTCGCAGTGTGCGTGTGCGTGTTGTTGTGTAGTTTGGCTGCGACTAGCCGCAGGTGTGTCGTGTGTGGTGTTTGATTGTGTGCGTGCTGTTGATGTGTGGCGTTGTGCGTTTCGTGTGTTGTTGGTGATCGCGGTGCACGGATGCAGGGCGTGCGGCAGAGCGGACGTCATGGTTAAATTGGTCACCTGCGTGCGCGTGTGTGCGTGTGCGTGGTGTTGTGCGTAGTGTATTCGTGTGCGTGACGTTGTGTGTGTGTGTGTGTTGGTGTGGTGTGTGTGCGGCACGGCGCGCGTGCGTGGCGTGGTGTGTGTTGGTGTTGTGCGTGCACGCGCGCGTGCCTGTGTGTTGTTGGCGGTTGATGCACGCGCGGCTGTGGCAGTAGGCGCTTGTGAAGTTGTGCTGTGCGTGCACCCCCGCGCCGCGAATATCAGTGAGGTCGTGACTTGTATGTCGTGGTGTTTGAGTAGGAGATCTGTTCAAAAGGTTTGATTACGAGAAAGAAAAAACGTTCTAGAAATAGAGTAGGCCTATACGCGTAGAAAACACGTACGCGTACTTGTGTTAAAGCCAAGCGAAGTACCGTGTGGAATACCGTTGGTATTGCTCATTCACATAGAACACATGGTATTACACATACATACACATGTACACATGTATGCATACATACATACATACATGCATACATACATACATGTATGCATGTATGTATACATGGTATACATGTTAGTATTACACATTCATTTAGAATGGAATACGGAAACAACTGATGTGCCTGAGATATATATTAAGCTTGTGTAAATGCAGGTGTGCTATTACTATAGACATGCCTATGATTTACATAACATGGTTCCAGGCAAGCGATGCGATTAACAACATTCCGGATGAGATATACACAGCAACAGAGCAAAGTAGAGAAGGTATGACGGTGATCCGAACTGCTCATCAGAATTTTTGTACTTATTTCATTGCGTCGAGTCATATAACTGTCAATGTAAACGTTCCGGAGGAAATGTGCTCGCAAATACATAACCCTCCGTTTACCTAACGTGATAACAAGAATCGACACGATACGGAAATACTTGATTAATCGATAAATTAATGAAACTAACTTACTAATTAATTGATTTTGTTAATTAATTAAGTAACAGTTTTGTTAATTAATTAAAGCACGCATTGTTTCGATAGATATTAAAACAACGTTGAACGATACGGAGGCGGAGATGGTGGAAGAGCTGGATGACCTCATTGAAGCCATCAACGAATACGTAAGTCCAGATCATCTTATTTCGAAGTGCACTCATCTCATTCGAAATTTCGTATGTTTTACCTCTTACTTCACTTCTGCCTGAAATTTACATGCTTGTATAGTTCACATAGAATTCCGTGCTTCGTCACAGAATTTCGCATAGAACCTCGCATAGAATTTCGCATAGAATTTCGTGCTTCGTCACACCCGAATTGTTTCAGGCGATCACAGATGAATTGAAACAGGAATGGTTGGACGCCGTGTCTTCAGATGAAGCAAACATTGCAGAGCAAGCAAGGTACAACTGACCAGGAAATACTTAGCGAGTCGATATAGCGATATTTGTTTTAACATTCACATCCTGTAGTAGTAATATTACGTTTTACGTTGAGGTAGATGCAGTAAATGGGTTTGTGACGGCTTCGTTTAAATACATTTTCGTCTAAAAATGATTTTCCAACTATACAGACCATTAATATTAATAGCAATCGAGTAGCTGGGCCTTCAGTGCGCGTGTGGGTACATAAATGTTCATACTATTCTTACTATTATCGTGCGCAGTTCAGAAAGAATCACCCATTAATTTGGCTCATCACGACCTGTGACGAGTGCAGCAACATTGGTATAATTGTATTGTCCACTTTCTTCGTACAGGTGGTGGACTTGGATGGCTCTCGCTATCGTAGTGTTCATCATCGTCGTCTGTCTCGCTCTCGGCATGACTTGTGGCATCGTTGGATACAGTAAGAATGACCACCCGACACTTAGAAGCAACACTTCGCACTGCGGTGGCAACTGTCTGTTGTGGTGAGAGTAGTATCATCGGCGTATAAAGACCTATCTACGCGCGTAATTCTATATTCATCATACGCGCTGCTGGGTTTAACTGCAAACTGAACGAGCGCATCACCGTGCATGCTGAGTTTGAACGCATTCGACTCAAACTGTGTAATTAAAGAGCCGGAAACACTTAACATAAAACTTAACATTAACATAAAACTTAAACATTAAAACATTAACATAAACTTAAACATTAAAACATTAACATAAACTTAAACATTAACATAAAACTTAACATAAACACTTAACATTTAAGTGCCTTAAAGGGCCGGACACACTAGGCGATTAAATCGGGCGATAAAATCGGGCGACAAAATCGCCCGATTCTATCGCGCGAGTCGAGTGGACACACTAGGCGATTAAATCGGGCGATTAAATCGCCGGTGAATAAGTCGTGCATACATGTGCACGTATACGTGCGTGCGTGCGTGTGCACGTACACCTGCGTGCATTCATGCGTGCGTGTGTGTGTATGTAAACGTACGTGCATGCGTGCGTGTGTGCGTGCGTGTGTGCGTGCGTGTGTGCGTGTGCACGTATACGTGCGTGCGTGCGTGCGTGTGCAAGTACACGTGCGTGCGTGCGTGCGTGCGTGCGTGTGCAAGTACACGTGCGTGCGTGCGTGCGTGCGTGCGTGCGTGCGTGTGTACGTACACGTGCGTTCGTGCGTGCGTGCGTGCGTGTGCACGTACACATGCGTACGTGCGTGCGTGCATCGCTATTACATGACATGACATACTAAACATGAAACATCGCTATTACGTCAGTATCATTGAACAACTCTGATTGGCTGATGAATTGTACAATCGGGCGATGTTATCGCCGGCCCCGGACACACTAGGCGATGAAATCGGGCGACAAAATCGGGCGACAAAATCGCCCGATAATATCAAAACGTTTTGATCTATGCGATGAAATCGGGCGACGAAATCGGCGGCGATTGAGTGGACACACTAGGCGATTTCAGGGCGATTTAATCGCCTAGTGTGTCCGGCCCTTTATGTAAAAGAGCGACAGATTCCGCCTTCACAAACGCGTGAATTGTTTGAATGACATTTTATGTATTATTTCGATAAGCTGAACACTTCAGAGAAAAGGGGATCGCCAATCCGCTTTGTATGTTAACCAATTTATCTAGTATTGCCTTGAGGTTTTAAATGCATCTTATTTAAGATTTAGTAATTATCAGATATTCATCAATAACATTTTACCAGTTAGAGTAAGAGGGCTGTGGGCCAGACGTATAAAGCAGGTTGTGCACATGGGCTCTGTTGCTACGTTCGTAAACAACACTTACATATCGACCGCTATATATCGCTTCAAGAGCTAATAATGCAAGAGCTAATATGTATCATTAGTGATCGCTTCGTGCTATGGTGAAATTGTTTCTAACACCAACTCGGTCTGTTTGTTTCAGTGGAGTTGTGTTGTGCTTCATCTTCGCATCGTTGTTGATGTTCTGCTGCACAGTATTCTTCGTGGTTGGCTCGCCCACTGAGACGTACATCTGCGAACCACTGGCGGACCCCGAACTCGAATTCGTTGCCGAGGTATGATCGTGTCGGGGTCGACACTTGTTGTAAACGTTCCGTCGTTCATTGATGAAAGCCAGTGAACGTTAGTATGCATCGGCGTGGCACGCGTATCGGATCGTAACGGACAAAAAACGATAGAAGAACCTAATGGCAATTAGAAACTATGCATATGTGCATAGTTACATTATATATAGTTATTTTGTATAATGTATATAATATATAGACGTATAGTTATATTATAGATATAGTTATAATGCACACGTACATTCTGACGGTTGCACGCTAACGCGGTCATCACAGAGATTTATTCTATCGCATCGCGGTGCAACCGCAAGCTATGTCTATGTTTACCTACATCTGTGTTTACTACATCTACCTACATCTATACATCTATGTTAACTACATCTACCTACATCTATACATCTATGTTAACTACATCTACATACATCTATACATCTATGTTAACTACATCTACCTACATCTATATA
>NW_014578026.1:11650-27146 GCF_000485595.1 Priapulus caudatus | reverse complement strand
CACCGGGTGGAGCAAGGTCAGCTCACTAGAAGGTCTGCAAGTATAGGTCTCTATCCTCAAGAACGGTCACCGTATCTACAAAGCCCCATGTGAAATTATCGAGAGCATCGAGGTTATATACAGCACAACCGATACAGCCAATAATTAAACCGCATGATTTACGAATCGAATTATGAAGACAGTTATGGTGTGCAAGCCATTATCGTCTGAGTCGGCCAATCTTATTATATTGTCCGTTTTGTTTTAACTCTGTAGAGACGTGTAGGGACAACAGGGCAAATATGGGATGTCATAAAGGTTAGACAACGTCTTATCGACCAATTGAATCGATTATACCAACATCCGTCAGAGGTATAGTACATTGATAAAAACCATATATGGATTCGTCTACAATTTATAACTAACTTCTATCACTACTTGATTCTCATTTTCTCGTGATTATACCTGCTTTTCCTGATCAACTATCATCAATCGTCGATCCCTCGTACCGTTGTTATCGTCATCTTAATTGTTCGTCGCCGTTGTGCGATTTTCTTTATACGTATCGATACTGTTGCAATCCATGATCTAACTAACAAATCAATATTTTTGCCCGCAGATGTGTAAGATATTGAACTGGAACAGTCCGAAGGCAGTACAACTGATGAGATCGACCCTGACAAACCGTCAGTATTATTACACAACCGAGCAGCTGAAACGGCAGCTGGAGAAATTCAATTGAGGTGTTGAGCAAGCTTGATTAAACGAACTGTCTATCGAAAGTCCTGGTGATGTAGCCACTAGCGTTAGCTATCCCAAACAAAGGTGGTTAGCTATCCCAAGCAAGGTGTTGCTATGGAACAACTGTTAGCTAATGCGCCAACAAGTGTAAGCTATTGCAACAAGTGTAAGCGATTGCAACAAGTGTAAGCTATTGCAACACGTGTAAGCTATTGCAACAAGTGAACGCTATTGCAACAAGTGTAAGCATTAGCACAAGTGTAGAGTGTTTGGCAAACAAGTGTAACTATTGCATACAATCGTGGTAATGACTATTGCAACACGGGTGTAAGCTATTGCAACAAGTGTTAGCTATTGCAACATGGTAAGCTATTGCAACGAGTGTAAGTCGATTGGCAAGAAAAAACAGAACGCAAAGAGAAAAAAAAAGAGAAGACAAGTGAACGCTAATTGCAACAAGTGAAGCTATTGCAACAAGTGTAAGCTATTGCAACAAGTGTAAGCGATTGCAACAAGTGTAAGCGATTGCAACAAGTGTAAGCTATTGCAACAAGTGTTGCTATTGCAACAAGTGTAAGCGATTGCAACAAGTGTAAGCGATTGCAACAAGTGTTAGCTATTGCAAGCATCGAAAGCCAAGCAATGACGTCGACTTCCGGAACTCAATACGCACGATTCATTCCACCCTTCCCTGATTTTACAGTTGGAGCAAGATATCACATCGGGACTAAGTCTGTCCAGCTTTGCTGATGAAATCGACGATGCAGCGGCGTCGCAGTCCCCGGACGTGCAGGACAGTCTAGAATTCCTGGCTAGCATAACCCGTGATATGCAGACCACGTATATGGACGCGCTAGAGGCGGACACGGAGACGGCACTCTCGCAAATACCGACACTAGAAACACACACGCAGGACCTACCGGTGGGTGCTCGACCAAGGTCTGACTAGCAATACGACATACTTCGCCTCTTCTCACCCACACGAATTCCTGTATGCTTTTATTGTTATATAATCTGTTGGGTCACTAAGCGTTGATGTAACGCGCCGGGAGCGCTTAAATGGTTCTACGCTCCCACCACATTGCAAGGTCATATTCTATTATAAAGACATTATATATAGTTACAATTGGTTTTTATTTAGTCGGTGGGAAAACCTAGGGAAATTTAACGGGTTACGATCATCATGCGAGCACGAATTACTGTGATACTCGTCGAAAGTTGAATAGAATTTCACAGTCAAATACATACGGACAGAATCCACCCTGGATTGTCAAAAATAGCCTGCTACTCTATATGAATTGTTGCTCTGGTTGAGTGATCATTAACACTTGCGTGTATTTCCTTTATACATAGGCTGCAGTAGACGCAGTGACGGAAAGCATGGAGGATACTGAGGATATAATACAGACCAGTGGCACTGACATCGTCAGTAAGGTAAATCATTTGCTCACCGCGCCTATAAAGGGATTCAGATATTTTGTTCTCCGACTCCCGTAGGAGTCTACTTCTGTGCTACAACGCGAAGAAATCCTTCACCTGGCGAACCGAGCTGTAACGTAGATGTATTTCAGTAAAATTACCTTCCATTACAATTACTCGGGTTAAGAGCTCGGGATTCTTCAAAAAACGTTGTAAACTTTGAACGTTTAGTAATACCTAATTACTGTTTTCATACGCGCGCTCGGTTTTTTTGGGTCCGATTTGCCTACTGCGTGCGACAGCACGCCGATAACATGCGCCGGTAACAACTGAACTTATACCCCGTACAGACTACGAATTTTAGCGCGCGTCTAACGCGCGCTAGTTTAGTACCATATAAAATTCGTAGTCTGTACGGGGTATTAGTGTATATAGTTTTTATATTATGCGTTGTGTTCCAGGGCGTAGAAGACTATGGAACCAGGTTGATTTATTACGGCGACCAGTATGTTGTGCACTTAGAAGATGTTGTATGTATAATACTCGATATTCTTTTTCAATTGTTGTCGATATAACATCATCGAACAAATCAAGAACTTAACATAATGGTGTCTCTCTATATATAGCGTGTGTCTTTACTGAAGCGCGTGTAGAACTTTATTGCATGGATGCTTTCTGACAATCTTTTAGATAAGAAATAAAGTTGGCAAGTGTCGCCCCTTATGGAATGCATTTGAGTCAATCAATACAGTGGCCTGCAAAAGTTTCATCGATCCATTCGTAAGTAATTATATATAATGATATATATAACATATATAATTGACTTCTTTCATTTGTTTGATACTCATAATATTATCGTATATAAATATAATGAAATGATCTTAGAATGCTTGGAACTTAAACATTTGGTATATGTTTGTGTAAGTTTTGAAAAACGCATGCACCGCAGAAATGATCTATTTCCTCTTAAATCACATCATGTGTATGCACCTATTGTGGGCGTGTGTGCGTGCATGCGCGTGCGTGCGTGTGTGTGTGTGTGTGTGTGTGTGTGTGTGTGTGTGTGTTACCTACATCTATACATCTATGTTAACTACATCTACATACATCTATACATCTATGTTAACTACATCTACATACATCTATACATCTATGTTAACTATACACCTACCTACATCTGTGTTAAGATATACCCTCTACCTACATCCGCTACCCACCGCTACCCATATTAACTACATCTACCTTTCATCTATGTTAAGATAGAAGTAATTCGTATAGTTGGTAGATGTGCCGGGGACGCCCTTGATGACCGACTTGAAGGACGACGAGTACATGCTTAGCTACCTTGTGTACGACGACGGCAGCATCGTGCTGCGCATCACGGATGTCCTCAAGTAAGCATTCACCGAGAGAAGGTCAGCTTACTAGAAGGTCTCAGTAGGTCTCACTCAGAAGGTCACCGTATTCTAACTATGTCATCGAGATCGAGGTTACATTAGCGAACGATACAGCCAATAATTAAACCGATGATTACGAATCGAATTATGAAGACAGTTATGGTGTGCAGCCATTATCGTCTGAGTCGGCATCTTATTATTGTCGTGTTTTTTTCTCTCTGTAGAGAGTGTAGGGACAACAGGGCAATATGGGATGTCATAAAGTTAGACAACGTCTACGACCTGAATGATTTACCAGATCCGTCAGAGGTATAGTACATTCGATAAGACCATATGGATTCGCTACATTTATAACTAACTCTACACTACGTGATTCTCATTTCTCGTGATTATATCTTTTTCCTGATCAATATCTCAATTCGTCGATCTCGTAGTTGTTATCGTCATCTTATTTTCGTCGCCGTTGTCGATTTTCTTATACGTATCGATACTGTCTGCAATCATGATCTTACTAACAAATCAAATATTTTGCCCGCAGATGGTAGATATTGATGAACTAGTGAAGGCAGTTACTGATGAGATCGACCTGACAACCGTCAGTATTTTAACACCAGAGCTGAAAGAGCAGCTGGAGAAATTCAATGAGGTGTTGAGCAAGCTTGATACGACTGCCTACGAAATTCTGGTGAGTAGCCACTAGTTAGCTATCCCAACAAGTGTTAGCTATCGCAACAAGTGTTAGCTATGGCAACAACTGTTAGCTATCCCAACAAGTGTAAGCTATTGCAACAAGTGTAAGCTATTGCAACAAGTGTAAGCTATTGCAACAAGTGTAAGCGATTGCAACAAGTGTAAGCGACTTGCCTCCGGAACAAGATGTAAGCGATTGCAACAAGTGTAAGTGATTGCAACAAGTGTAAGCTATTGCAACACGTGTAAGCTATTGCAACACGTGTAAGCTATTGCAACCAAGTGATTTAACGCTATTTGCCAACTAGGGAGTATTGCCAACGAGATGTCAAAGCGAATTGGCAAACACGATGAAAACGCTATTGCAACAAGACGTGAACGCTATTGCACAAGTGTAAAGCATTGCCAACACAAGTGTAAGCGGATTGCAAACCAATGTGATAAGCCGCCAGTTGCACACAGTCCAAACCTGGCGACAGCCGCATCCTCGCCAAACAAGCTGCTTCAGCTCATTGAACAATGTGAACGCCCTCCTGCAACAAAGTTAAAGCGATCTGCAACAAGTGTTGCTATTGCAAGCATTGAAAGCCAAGCAAATGACGATCGGACTTCGAAACTGCAATGTACGCTCAACGATTCATTTCCACCCTTCCCTGATTTTAACAGTTGGAGCCAAGATATCACATCGGGACTAAGTCGCCAGCTTTGCTGATGGAAATCGACGACTGCAGCGGCCGTCCGCAGTCCCCGCGACGTGCAGCAGACAGTCTAAGAATTCCTGCGCTAGCACTAACCGTGATATGCGAGACCACGTCATATGCGACCGCGCTAGAGGCGGACACGGAGACGGCACTCATCACGCCACACATCCTCATCCCGACCCACTCACCCCACACACGCAGGACCCTACCGGTGCGCCCACGTGCTCCACCACGCCATCTGCCACTACGCAATACGACGACATACTTGCCGTCTTTCGTTCTGCCCTACACCACCACTCTCCCTGTATGCTTTTACTCTGTTTATATACATCCATCGCTTGGGTCACTAAGCCGTCTCGAGTTGCTATACGGCGCGGCCACAGCTTTACA
This sequence comes from Priapulus caudatus, assembly GCF_000485595.1. NCBI lineage: Eukaryota > Metazoa > Priapulida > Priapulimorpha > Priapulimorphida > Priapulidae > Priapulus > Priapulus caudatus. The sequence continues at coordinate 21,829 of NW_014578026.1, read as the reverse complement.
ATGCGTCCTTATACCGCTCCACCACATTAGCAAGGTCATATTCCTCATTAATAAGACCCGCCAGTCTCTACTCACACTCACTGTCTCTCTATATCTCTATACTCGAGGCTCACTAGAGACAACCTTAGGAAATCTTTAACGGGTTACGATCATGCAATTGCGAGCACGAATTACTCCGCCTCACTCTCAAAGAACTCTCAGAATATCCACAGTCAATACATACGACAGAATCCACCCTGGATTGTCAAAACAATAGGCCTGCTACTCTTATGAATTGTTGCTCGGTTGAGTGATCATTAACACTTACGTGATTTCCTTCTATACATAGGCCCGTGCCAGTAGACGCCACTAGTGGACGAAAGCATGCCGCGCGACGCACTGAGGCCGCCTCATACTCCCTTTCCTCGGCACTGCATCCCTCGTTTCTCCAGGCACTAGTAAAGGTAAATCATTTTGCTCACCGCGCTACACAACGCCGACTCTCACATATTTTGCTTCCTCGACTCTACCCCTCCGTAGTGAGAGTCACTGCCCTGCTACAACGCCGAAAAAATCCCCTTCTGACTGCCGAACCAGCTGCTCAGACGTAAGCCGTCTCAGTCGTACTCCAGCTAAAACTCTATCCCTAATACCTCTCAGATCCCCTCGCGAGCTACACCCTCCCTGCCTCTACTCTTTTCTCCAACTACAATACACCTCGAAATAGTTGACTTTATCTCCAAGAATAATCTCCACCTCACTCCACTACTGTCTGCCTAATTGGTTCTCAATCCGCGTACCCGCGCGCACTCTCTTCAACCTCCGACAGCTCCATAACCTCCCTCTCGTGTACTCACCTCCCTCAAGCCCCGCAGCTACCAACTCGCTCGGCCCCTCAACATGCGCCATACTTCTCTAACGGAGTAACAACTGAACTTACCTCCCGTTGTCAACTCACATCCTATTACTCACCGCCGGCGAGCGCGCGCACGCCTCTACAACCGTCTCTGCCCCCCCAGCTCTCCCCTCACCATAACATTTCATCCGCACGTCCTGGTACCCGGAGTCCTCGCCTCCCCTCTCACATCGCTTACTCATTCTGACTCCCCCCTCTTATTAGCTTATCCTCTTCTCTCTCACTGTCTCTCCTCTATCAATCTGACCGCGTAAGCACCACTACTGGCAACTACCCACGCCTCTCGCGACTTATTTACGCGCCCACCCACGTCATGTTCTCGTCTCCAGGAAGGATGCCTGTCGCCCCAACCCCCCCTCATGTACTATGTTATCTCACTACTTCGATCATTATTCACCCGCCATCTTTTCCACACTAGAACATGCTTTCCTCTCTCACCCTATAACATCATCGAACTAATAAATATAACCATAGATGGGTCTCTCTAACCTCATAGCGGCCCGCTCGATGTCCTCTATACTGAGCGCGGTCCTTATGCATGCGATGCTCGACCCGATCTGTTTTAAGATGAAGAAATAACAGTTGGCAAGTGTCGCCCCCTCGTAGCGGGATGCCATTGAGACAATCAATTACAGTGGCCTGGCAAAGATTTCATTCATCCCATTTCGTAAGGAACTAAGATTATATCATAATGATATTATAACATATATAATGTACTTCTTTCATCTGTTTGATACTCAATATATTATCGCTATATAAATTATAATGAATTGTCTGTAGAATGCTTGGAGATCTTAAACATTTGGTATATCGTTTTGTGTAAAGTTTGGAAAAAACTGCCCATGCCCACGCAGAAATGATCTATTTCCTCTTAAATCACATCATGCAGTGTATGCACCTATCTGTGGCGCCGCTCCTCCATCCAACCCAACCCTTCCCTTTCACTGTCCTCCACCCATCACCCACCCTCTCGCGCGCGAGCTTCGCGTGCCATTGGCGTGCGGTTGGTGTGACTCCCTCCCCCACCCATCCTGTGTGCCTGTGTGTCGACTGTGCGCTGCTGTCGTGTGCCCAACCTTCCCCGCCTTGCTGCTGTCGTCGTGTGCTCTGCTGTGTGTGTGGTATGATCGTACGCCGTCTGCGCGTGCAGTCGCCATTGTGATTTTCGCGTACCGCACTGGGGTCCGTAGTGCGGAGTTGCGTGCGCGTGACCGCGTTTGTACTCGTGTTGTCATGAGCATCGTGTTCGCGTGTGTGCGTGGTGCGTGGCGCTGCGTTTGTATCTCTCTGTATGAGTTGTGTGTTCGCTGTGTGCGTGTGTGCGTGTGTGTGCGTGTGCGTGCGCGTGCGTTTGTATGTGTTGTATAAGTGTGTGTTCGCGTGTGTGTGTGTGCGTGTGCGTGCGCGTGCGTTTGTATGTGTTGTATAAGTGTGTGTTCGCGTGTGCGCGTGTGCGCGTGCGTGCGCGTGCGTTTGTATGTGTTGTATGAGTGTGTGTTCGCGTGTGTGCGTGTGTACGTGTGCGTGCGCGTGCGTTTGTATGTGTTGTATGAGTGTGTGTTCGCGTGTGTGCGTGTGCGTGTGCGTGCGCGTGCGTTTGTATGTGTTGTATGAGTGTGTGGTCTACTCATGCACAAGTTCCTACTAAAATCGGTTCCGCCTCTGCAGCGCAATGCATGGCTTGTAAAAATTTGAGCTGTCGACTCATTAATCAAGCACACACCTCCAATACAATTCGAAAACATTTTAGAAGAGCGCGCATAGATCTCCGTGCAATGTTGAATATTTCTCCCTGCAGAACGCTAGCTGGTTTTGCCTCGGTTGGTGTGCTGTGATGCTCATCCCTACGGTGATCTTTGCGACGAAGCTGGCCAAGTATTACAAGCGCACGCCGGTGTTCGACGACCGGGAGAGCCTGTACGTAGACGATATAGAGATGTCACCCCTGCGAGATGCCTCCGCCCCACTATTGTGGAGCTAGCTTTCGGCATCTGACGGCGCGCGGCTTATTTATACATATAAAGATATGTTACACACACACACACACACACACGCACACACACACACACACTAACACTACGTACGGCGAGGGTTGTGTGTATTATGGTAAACACCGTTGAAGAAGAGATCCGCATATGATATATGACTTCGTCTATCGGGCAGACTAGGTCAGCTCCACCCTGTTTTCTTCTTGCAGACTTCCACAAGCCGGAGCTGGCCCACATAACAGGTGCGTGTAGCCAGCAGGAAAGGTGGCTGTGACCCATAATGTGACATGTCACTGTCACAAGAAGCAGGCGCCTCTCCACTGTCGCCTTAGCAGAGCTACGTGGCGAAGCGCTCTCCTTTTATGGGCGCGATTTAATCGTGTTATTAAAGGCCGTATACAATGTGTATATATGAATACATTGTATACGGCCTTAGGTGTTGTTGAACATAATTAACCACGTGACAGAAATCCGCAGCTGTGATCAACCGCACCTTTTCCATATAAAACGTAAAAGTTAACTTAAAACTGCGTAGGTATATCCAAAGATATATCACAACTAGTGACGATATATTTTGTGTACATCTAAAGGTGAATAACTTGTAAAGTAACAGCATATTATCTATTTTTCCACATCTATTGCGTAGTAATCGAGCACAATTCCTCACTGCTAAATGTGGTGGCGCACAGTATAGGTAATTCATTAGTGAACTCATTTGAAGTTATTCTGAACATGTTTATTGAACCTTTTATGGTAAACCCACAGATATCTAAAGCTATTAAGACGCAATAGTTGTCAACTGAATAACTCTACCGCTTAGCGCCGTGCATATGCTTCACTGTGTATACTCTTATTCTTACTGTCTCATTCTTACTGTCTCTGTAGATCTATATCGCCTTCTTTCTCTTTCTTTCACAGCTCTCCAGAGCAACGACCCTCGTCGTTCGTGAATCCCACTTACACGGGCCCGAAAGCGGTTCCCGCGCACCCGCTACACAAGGGCGTCCCTAACAACTACTCTCCACCCCCATACCAGGACACGCCCACGTCCAATCAACCGGGTCCTGTTTACTACGGTGGCCATCCCGCTTACACACCAAACCCCTACGAGGACGGCTTCTCGCTAGCAGTGCAGGCAGGCGGGGGTTACGTACCGACAGCACCGCCGCAGTCGATGGGAGGTGCTTACAGCGGTCACTACGCGCCTCAAGGGCATGCGACCCCATCAGCTTACGACGCCTTCGACTCCATCCCGGATGGGCTCCCCGGTGACACGTACGAGAGCAAGCCGCGCCGCTGGGAGCCGCCCTCATATGCCGTGCCGGTCATTCCGGGACTCCCACCCCCGAACACCAGGGGAATGCAAACTCTCTACTGAGTTTTGTAACGTAAGCGCGAATTTCCCACTACATCGCTTATTCCTTCTGAATCTTTCCTTTATCGGCGCTTTTAACTTCTTGTGTCTATAATTAGAGCGAGTTGCCTGCACGTAAGAAAGGTGCAACTCAGGCGAATAGTCGATTGAATCTGTAGCAAAGACGCTTGGTTTATGTGAAATCCCTGACAATTCTAGGGCTTCAACAACAGCCAATTCAGAATTCATATGGAGCTGGATGGAGGGAGACACCTATTTGTAGCATCCTAGCTGGGTAGCCTCTCGCACAACAGGTGAACAGTTAAACTGACTGTCAACTTTTTATGAGGAGTACATTTGTGATACAAAATTATTACTGTTATACTAAGTAAGCATGAACGGCGTCATTTACATCCTCAAACTCTCAATTTATAGAAATATAATTTAGCTTAGTTGAAAATCCTAACTCAGGTGGATTCAGAATGTGTGGACGCCAAGCTCTCGTTCTAGAAAATACATGATTGCAATCGCTTATTTGCATAAAACAGATATAGTAATGCAAAATAAGGATAATGCTAATATTTATTTACAAAGAGTGAAAAACTCCGTGACTGTATTTTTATTGGGTAAAACTTGCGAGCGCCTTTTAACATGTTAACACTGAGATACTAAAGTTTAAATGCAAAATACCAACATATAAATGGCCTAGTGAAATTTGCATGTTGCGTGAAACGTGCATGTTGTGGATAACATGAGAGAAGCAAGAAGAATAACCATGACTCTGACTGAAAGTATCGTGCACAGCAATGTTGTTTTGTGAAAAAATAACTTGCAAAATTATTTATGTACGACTCCACTTCAACATCTTGCAATATTGAAATGCACTTTCTCAATAGACGGAACAATCCCACTGCCTGCTATTCCAGGAAGATTCATGGTTCCTGGTTCATGCTCAGTGATATGATATGTATTGAGTAGCCTGTGATATTTCACATCTGCAGAGTATAACCACAGACTAACGAATATATTAATGTATTCGTTAGTCTGTGGTTTAACTATGGTTATTTATTTGTCACATTTATAACAATGTATGATTAAAAGCAAAACAGAAAAGTTTGTTAATTAATAGACAAGAAAACAGTTGATATCGTCACATCTATAATTTTCCACAAAATGTTATAGATTTATTTAAACTGTATTTTTAATATAATAAAGCCATATTAAACCAGGACACTTAACTTATGTATTATATTCTACATGTAATAAATTACTATACTCTCATAATAACAGAAATAAACATGCATTAATAACAACGCAATACAAATTAAAACCATAGGAAAATTATGGAAAATTATTTTCATATTTCTCTTTTTGACTTAAACTACATATTTCAAATCAAAGCCTGTCGTTATTGTAAGGAAAGTATCTCTCCTGGTCAGACACACTTTCTAATAGTTATTATTGCTGTTTTTCTAGCAAATTCAAATAAGAAATCCTCATAAAACATGGGGCGGAATGCATATAAAAACAAATCATTGTAGTCTAAACACTGCATGCATTTTGAACAGTTTTCATTCGGAAACTTTGGCTTTTAAAATATTGTATTTTGCCTGGAACCCAGTTAAAACCTAGCATTCTTTGTTCACTTCTTAAGAGAGTGAATAAAAAAAGCTATTTATTTGAGTTGAGAAATCATGCCATTACTCCCCTTGACATCTTTCACCACAAAGACAATTTTGTTATTTACAATAAAGTCATGGAATTGGTAGATCACAGATACAAATGTTGATCACTGACCTTCCACTGTTGGTCACTATGTTGAAATTTAGTATGTTTTCCATATTGAATACAAATACTGTAAGCTATTTATTTTGGAAATAATACAAAAAATAATAATTAAAGGTTAACCCTCTCGGGAGGTTAAAAACCTGATCACATATCAGTGTAATAAATGTTTCATGATCAATACAGAATAGTAATGAAAACAACAAGTCATTGCAGTACAATAGTATTATCACTAGTGGCATTTTCGATCCCAGGACCCGAGGGGGGAAAATCTCATGTCACTCTAATTACCCTTGAATGTCTGTCTAGTTGTTTCAAATTTTCTCACACAGTTCATTACCTACAATGGTGTTGTAAACCATGATGGTGTCATTACATCAGAAGTGTCATAATATAGACTATGAAGATAGACTAGATACAATCGATACTATGACACTCTTCATTAAACCACCTCACTTTTAATCCGTGCTGTCTACATTTGTTGCTAGATGGCGCACAAGTAGCCACACATTGCGTCGATATCCTTCGTCGCCTGTGTAGGTAGTGACCCAGATGCGATCTCGCATGTGGGGTCGTGAGTGCAGGTATCGAAGAAGAACTGTAAGAATAACATGAAGAATAATGAATGACAAATAACCTAATAATGTCGATACTGAAATTACCTAGCAGCTATTCAGTTAGAGAACATTAGAAGATACTATAATCCGACCAATTGTTTATTGTTCAAGTTTCGATGAAAAGCCTTCATAAATTAAAGACTTGCACATAGCAATGTATACAATTTGATACAATCAGCAATTAAAAATAAAGGTAGTATTTATTGCTTGTAAACGTACCTTGATACATTGCAGGAGACACTGGATGGCTAAACCCAAAGTTTTCAACTGGAAACATTGATACCATGTCCTTAAGCAGATTTTCTCCAAACCCAAGACCCCTGCCTTTCTTGCGCACAAATATGATGTCAACGACAGGCATTGTATACCTCTCGTGGAATGAAGATTCATACACCTTTCCTAATCAAGGGAATGGACATACAGTTAATATGTAACAACCAAAATCAATGAACTAAAAATTTAAAATGTCGCAAAATGTTTCCTCATAACCTAGTTCATAACCTGAGTGAATGCTTTTTGTAAACCTTCTGCAATTTTCATGTGTAATAATGATTGGAAAGTCAGCATTCCACAATCACAGTGACTGAGCCTACTTGTCTGATGATAACATATCCACATAAAAATACTTGCTGTGCAAGACAACACAACTTGAAAACTCTCAACTATGACTGAAAGCCTTCAGGAACTTACCTTTGGTTTTGACAGTGTAAAAGCCCACAGCTTCCCCCTCGTCCCACATAAGCTTTGCGAATTCCTCAGCTGGGGTTGGTAGGAACACAGCCACTGTGTCCTCATCTTGCTCTTGCTCCCTGAACACTATGCGATTCAGAGTATGCAGAATGACTCTTTCTGTGAATGTTTGTACCTGCAGTGCAGAATTGGTTCAGAGCATTGTAACTGACACTGGGGAATTGATGTGAGGTCTCAGAATACAGAGGTATGCCTGTGCAAATGGGCAGCAAGTCAATAATCAGGGCAAGTCCCAAAGTACTAAACACTGACTTGTTGTGGCAGTGAGCACCAATATAGGTTCAAACGGAACTAAAATTGTTACAATGTAATTAACAATATGAGATTACCTGTTGAAACCCATTCCTGTCCATTCGGTTTGAATGCAAGATTTCTCTAAGCGACCACCATTGTCCACACACATACACACACACTGCTGCAAGAATTTCAAATAGGGTAAATTAAAAATTAAAAAAAATGTGTATAAACAGATTACGCTAGGTCAATGCGCATACGTTGAATAATTAAACGTTGTCTGAAATATGCCAAAATTAATCATCAAAAATATCCACACATATAGCAGGAATAAGCGAATGACAAACAAGTAGTTGTGTGACAGCTTACTTTTATTACAAGGTTGACATTTCAGGTGAAGAATACTTCCTCCTCTGCCCTCACGAAACACAGACTGATGCTCTACAATGTTGCTCGTAGGAACCAACTATAAAAGACAAAAGAAAGCATCTACCTACACGCTATTCAACCAGTAATTACAATTAGCAAATGAATCTGGTGCTGCTACGAGTGCAAATCAAGTCTTTGATACAATTTAATGAAAGTGTCAATGACACTGTAGTTCACCACAAAAAAGGACACAAATGAGTGAGTAAGAAGAAGTCAGTTTTAATTGAGCAACCATTGACGTAAATTATAGAAACGATTGCCATCTGTATATCGCAATAATAATTTATAAACCAAAATGAATGACAATTTGTGACAAGCTTGACGATGTCAAGGTGAGCTAAAAATCAAGGAGTAACATAACATGTTCCAAGATAAACACTTTACCTGTTCATTACATGAAAAGCATAGTTGTTTGTCCTGATGTTCTTTCCCATTAGCCAGCAACTGTAGCATCGTGATTGCACTGTCAGTGCTTTGGGGCTCACTGACACAGGAATCCATCAAACACCTCTGTACCTCCATTCCTGTTGTCATTGTTCGGGAAACCCTCAGAAAGCTGTGTTCACAATTGAAAGAAACCCTATTCAATGGTTACAATTCAACCTACACCAACTTGTAACAGAAATACAGCATTTAAATAGTTTTCAAGGAGCAGTTTCTTAGTTTCTGTTCAAAACTGCGCTGTTTCACAGGAACCTGAAATAAGTAAAGCATTTTAATAATTGCTGATTCCCTTCTTTTGATTCATATGCTAAGGTGCTACTTGTTGAAGGGCAAAAGAATCATATTTAATTGCACTAATCTGTGCTGATATAACATACCAACAATGAAATTTTCTCAACACTGTAATGTATTAGTATATTTCTAACAGAAATTTGTATTTTTTGCATAAAAGGCTAGGACTACTAGCATCTCACTGGCCATGTCATAGAATGATCACATATGAAGTATTCATGTCTTTCTGTGCAGATACACAAGCAAGACATATGCAATAGATATGAAGACTCCTAGCTCTTGGAAGTTGTACATGCATGCATAGAAGCTTGCCCATGGCAACAGATGCCATATTAGGGGCATTTCAACAGCAACTAAGTAGAATTATTATGCAAGATAGAGTGCATGAAGCACAATTTGTTAGTAAATATGTGTTGTTTTACTTTTGGAATGGCCCAAGTGCTTATGACTGCCACTAAGAATAAGAGTAGAAATATATAGCTCTACCAAATGTACCTCTTTGCTCTGTCACCCATGCATGTGTGGCATGGTAATTAAGGCCTAAAAAAATTAATATAAGAGATACATGAATGTGGAGTATAGATATGGCCAAAGTAATGTAGTACTGATAATAAAAGTACAGTAATACACTGCATGATGACTACTCAGGCTACGTAAATTTGCCTCTATGTATTTTGTGACTTACGACCAACAGAGTCGCAACTCGCAATACAAAATAAAAATTCGCCCATATATATATTGGATAAATGTTATTAGCGTTCTCAGCCACCATCAATAAAAATAATGTAATACAAATGCTTGGATTGATCCAACTTCCAAAAAGTAAGCTGCAGGGCCTAATCCAAGCCATTTTTCATACAGAATACCGGCGCCCAAATTACGACCCCTAGCAAAGCGCCCAAATTACAAAATTCATAAAATGCCCGAATTAGCAGAGCTCTGGTGCACATCTCCATGTTTCTATAGTTGTGTAGGCACTGTTTTATAATAAAATGCTCATATAAGATCTATAAGCTATTATCTGAATAAAATGTGTTGACCAAACGCCCAATTTAATGCGATTGATAAATATATATATAAAAAATTTACGCTCGCTGTGCTCGCCATGGGTGCCTAGACTAAAGTAACTCGCAGCTAGGGTCTGCATACCTCCCAAATCCCATTGGTTGATACAAATCACGTGCCTGAAACTCCTGTTTTAATACAACTTTTATGGTACATTGTAACCCTAACCCTAATTAATATTTAATTAAAAAATTAACTAGATTTGTATCAACCAATGGCCATTTGGGAGGTATGCAGCAGGCCTCGAATTAAGTGACGAGAGGGGCAAGGCAATTTTCTGGGGGCATGTGAGAAATTGCCTTGAATTTTTTCCAAAATGGATGCGCA
>NW_014578026.1:0-10955 GCF_000485595.1 Priapulus caudatus | reverse complement strand
ACCGACGGCAATTGCCGTCGGTTAATTCGAGCCCTGGTATGCAGGCCCTAGCTGCGAGTACTAAAGTAGGACCTCATAGTCCAGCTTTTAGATGCTGCACCAGGCAGTTAGTTACGCTCATAGGGTCTATGTCCCCCAGGGTATATACTGCCGGAACGTACCCTGGGTACGGTCCGGTATACCAGAACGTACCCTGGTCACTATTTGATATGGTTAGGGTTAGCATTTGGATTAGGGTTCGGGTTCGGGTTAATGTTAGGGTTAGGGAGTAGGCGTAGGCGACTACCTAGACTCGTTAGTGGAGTAGGCGAGGTACGGTACGGTATATTAGATAGTACCAGGGTACGTTCCGGTATACCGGACCGTACCCAGGGTACGTTCCGGCAGTACCCCGGAGGACATAGACCCTCTCAGCGTTAGTTACATAGCTTCCCACCTATTGACCCAAGTGAGGGGAAGCGTGTGCCTAAGCATTCAGCAATGTGTTCACGTGTCTATGGAATAAGCATTCCTAGTAGTACCATGGACTAACTATAACTGTTTATTGTTAATGTTATTGTTATAACTTTTGAGTGTTGTTTTGGAACGGGGTATCACGCTAGTAATGGCACTTTAGACTTTAGCAATTCAGTGGACAAATTACCTGGAGCTTGTTCGTAATGAGCGCGTCAATTCGCGAGCAATGCGAATTAAACATGTCTGTGCACCACTGCTGGCACTGGCTCTGGCACTGGCAGTGACACTATATTTACAAATAACATTTACTACTAGAGAAAAAAACATGGCCCATGAACAGGCATCCCATAGGCTATAGCCATAGTACCGTAGGCATAGGCTTACTCGCTTACTGCTTAGTCTGAGAACACAGAACAAAAAAGGTGGGAACCGGTCCCCTTTCCTACGACTAGCATGGTGCTGAGAGAAATTCTTTTATATTACGTTACATTTTTCTCATTTAAAATTGTTATTCCTGTAAAACTATGGTAAAACTAAAATTTCAACTTTCTTTCTGCTTTCAACCTCTTGCCTTTTATACCTATGCCTTTTGTTATTTCTACCGATACCAGCCGGAAGTTGAATAAGTACCAGCAGGCGCGCCACGTAGTGGGAGAATCTGAAACTACAAGTATAGTAATGACAGGCAATCACGAATCTTGGCGGTCTTGCTAAAAAATGATAAAATTCGTAATCAAGAGCAGGCCCGTAACCAGCGAGTTTTGCGGGGGGGATCGAATTAGGTGACACCCGGAACTCGAAGGCGGAGCCCAAGACCCTCTCAGCGCCTGGACCAATCTTATACTTGCACCGCGGCAGTGCATGCACACTCTCATGAGCTTTCCTGGGCTGTATAGGACACTGATGAAGGCATCTGGCGTGGACGTGCTCATGAGCGCAGCGTTTGGTGGCTATGACCAGCACATCACCGAGGAATGACCTGGAACAAGGCTCTAGGGCATAACCGTCTCATCAGCGCCGTGTTGCCTGCAGATGTTTCTACTCCAAATTGGTGCCACGAGCATACCAAGAGCTGAGTGACTACCTGCCGAGATCAGCCAGAAAAACCCCAACTGAGGAGGCCTATGGGTGACGTGTTCATCAAGCGACACTGCTGACGGTCATGTTCCTGCGTGGAGAGCGAATGTGACTCTTCTCCTCCAGCAGCAACTAGTCTCAAAGGCAATGCTGCCCGTATTTCTTCGCAGGCAGGTCACCACAATTTGCCACGCTACATGACTGGTATGTGCGACAGGATGGGGCGCACCGTTCCCCAGCGTGCCCGGAGAGAACCTACTGGCCAGGCGCACATGTCTGTCGGCATTCTGGCATGGGCGGACGCAGTTCCAGCAGATCAGTTCGCGCGAACAGACACTATATCAAGCGAGGAAGGGTGCTGGCAGGTATGAAGGCATATCGACAGCGCCGCCAGCAAGTGGCTGTGCTGGAGTCAACAGTGTTTCAGTGCTGTGCCCACCTCGACAATCGCCATGGAAGATATGCTACAGTGAAGCTGGGAGCAGGAGAAAGCCACGGTGGTCGAAGTGGATAAGAGAGCGAAGAAGAAACAAGCACAAGGAGAAGGAGAGGGAAGCAAGAAGCACTGGCATGAGGATGCGATCGGAGAAGATCGGAGCAGAGCTGGGCAGAAGTTTACAGCTCACCCCCTCAAATGAGCAGCCATCCAGGTCTCTATAACATCATGCAATGGCCAAAGTGCGCGCCGACACAGTGGAATGTTCAGATGCACTGACTATCGGGACGCTGAGCAAAGCAAGGCAGTTTTCCGCTCACTAAGTAGTGCACTTCCACAAAACCATAAAGAAAATCGGTCAGCAGCAATATGTGACAAGCTCAAGAAGGCAGTCACTGTCAAGGGAAGGCCAATCTACGACATCGAGAGCACTGATTTCTATCGGCTGTTGGTCTTGGGGGGCAGCAGCGGGCGTGGAATCGACCAACCCATCTTCCAGTTTGAACTGAAGTCCAGTCGCAACATCCCTGATTGATGAGTATGGATCGTTTTGAGGAAGGGCAACCAAGGCCGTGCTCGTCAAGTGTCTCGGTGTTTCTGTCAAGGGACTCACACCGCCTCCAGACGTGGTGTTGCAGTTGACGCCGGTCAGCTGCCTTGTACCACGGTTTGTGTGGCCAAGTTCGCGGCCGACCGCAGGGAGATTCTGCCGCGCCAAGCTTTTTGCTCGACTGGCCCCGACTACCCCCCTGGGCTCAAAAAAATAGTCCTGTTCGACAGCGCTATGACAGAAGCTCGCTAGCCAGCAAAAGGAGCATGAGCAGATTGAAGAGGAGAGCCAATGAAGTGCCGCTTGACCCCAAACACACCCTTCCATGCGACAAGCTATTCTTCACATGCCACGAACAAGAGTCTGCTCAAACAACATCCGATGCGGCTACTCTCTGCCTCTCACAAACACCCAGCCTTAGTCAACAAGCTGCGACTTGTCGTCACCGCATGCTGGAGGCAGGACATCACTCTCTGCATGCTACATGCTGAAGGCGGTCAGAAGCAAGATGCCCCAGACAATCCGCATCCTCAGTGATGACACAGACGTTCTTCGTCCGTCCTGGGTGTACTGGACCGATCAAGGATGCGGGTCATTTCCAGAATTCAAATGCGAAAAGTGGAATGGTCGATGTCCTGCCGATATAACAAAACTGTTGAGCGGTTAGGCCCAAAAGTCGCAGCCAGCTTCTCGGTGTCCATGCCCTGTCGGCTGCGATACGGTGTCGTACCCCTTCGCGAAAAGGAAAAACAGTCTAGCACTCAAGCTTTCTGGAGATTGATATACCAGGTGACGGCGATCAAGGCTGGAACGAGCTTGGCGCGACCCAGCTCAACTCAAAGCGACAGCAGACAGCTTCTTACTCTTCCCTCTCGACGGAGCAGAAAATTGTACAACAATGAATAGATGCCACGTACTCGCCTCTTACCGCAGCCATAGAAAGTCGCCACAACTGAAGACAACTGCCACCGACGACGTCAACCTGGCCCAGCCTGCCATGTGTCCAACTCACCTATCAGATGCTACTGTGGACGGCCAGCAAACCAACCGTGACCCACCTGGAAGAAGCGTCTACATATTATCCAACTTTTGGTTGGATACAAAAGCTCACCATCACACCGCACCATACATTCAAGCAGCGCCAGTTGCTCCCAAGCGCTCCTGATGTAGTAGCTGCCAGCTGCAGCAACAGAGGCAAGGACATGCAGCGAGGGCGGAACGTTGCAGCTTGCAACCGCAGCCTTTCATGCACAGATTATTGCAAACTACGAGCGTAGCGAGTCGCCTGTGTAGTCAATTCACGAAAAATCAGAATGCGACACCGAAGACAATGAAGAGCGCTAGGTGTAGATGACGACAATCGACAATGATGATGATGGCGGATTGAGGAGTAATGAGGATGAGAGTCATAGGAGATCTGCTGACAACTACTGTTTATGTGTACTGTTTAGGGACTGTTGCTATTTTCTCGTTGAATTTACATTAAAGTGTCTTATTTTACGTTGACCCTTGTTTTGAACTTTGACCTTGACCCCATTTTAAATAACTCCAGGAATGGACTCCCCCCCCCTCCTCGAAACCCCTAAAAGATAGTTATGCATGACACTCCTAGGCGCATCGAGATCACAATTGCTAAATTGCACCAAATCCAAGATCCGACGGCCGGCGGCCATCTGAATTCCAAGAAAATGCTCAAGATGCACAGCGGAGCCAACCAAGCTAACATCAGCTCGCCTAACTATATAGAACACATTTCATGAAAAAAAGTTCAAAGATAATTAACAGTGCGGCCGTCAACATTTATGGCAAAACTGGACTACAATAACAAGTACACTAGAACATAACAGTTTTTACTAAAAACATGTTGCCACTATTCGTCGTAGTGTTAAACCACAGTGTACATATATGTGACGTTCCACACAGCCACAACGGGGCGACGGTTGCTTCGAAGTGTAGGCTTTGCGCAAACTTCAATTTGCCTGCAACTCTCATATTCCACATTCTTGCACCGTATCGCGTTGAGGTTAACAGACGACTGAAATTGTAGAAACTTGATGCTTTGCTCTACACCACATACCTCCTGGCTGAAAGATCGTCGTTGTGTCAACTGCGGAGTATAGTGTTATTTTAAGCAAGTAACCAAGCAATAATAATAAGGAATACAATATAATAATAAAACTCATAATACGATAATAACTACCAATACGTAATGCCACGTAATATTGCGTCACCGCCGACGTGGCCTACTCACTAACAACTATCAACAGGTCGCCTACGCGTTACTTCCGTAACGTAACCGATTACTAACTCGGTCCGATTTTTCATCGATGTTCACCGAAAACTCGCAAATCGCCCCCCAGTTGCGGGCTCACCGTCTTGTGGCTTCTACTTTGAAATATTTGTGACCGTTTTTCGTAGTTAGCTCACGATATTCGAGTGAACAGATGACCATTGTGTTTTCGACAGCTTAACTTTACTCGCCTTCGCAGCGTATTCGAGGCTACAACAATACGGAGTACCATGCCATTGTAATCAAAAACACCACGAGAATGTACTGTTTTCACTCTTACTTTTGTTCATTTCCCTATATCACCTTGAAATTCCAATTCCAATGCACCTTGCGCCAGTCTCATTGTATTGGCCCTAAAATTGTTCGCTCTTCGCTGGCAGCTATGGATCCGTGCGCCGACGCGATGCATTCGGCCGCCGACGGATCCATAGCTGCCACAGTGTCGTAGTCGGCGGCGACGTTGGCCGCGCGTCGCGTGCGCCTTGGCCGCGACTGGCCGAGCGCCAGGATCTCGCGCGTAATAGCCGCTTTGGATAACACACTCCTTTCGGCGACGATTCTCTAGTATCCCGTCTCATCTGGATCCATTTAGTACCAGTCGGACCATTATATATCATCATTGTTGATTTATGTATTATTCGGGTCCGGGGTTTTATTCACGCGTTTATTTGACGCATGCAAGCGGACGTGTGTGTGTGTGAGTGTGCCTACGCAGGCGATCGATCGATCAGCGGTACATCGAAGCCGCCGCGTCACGCGTTGCCCTTAATTGAGCTCGGGTCCGTGTCCGTCGGCGATGCTGGTCGTCGTCCTCCTCCGTCACCAGCTCCCTTCTCCCCCTCCTTTCTCCCCTTTCTCCTTCTCACCAGCCTTCTCCCCCTCCTCCTCCACAGGCTTCTCCCATTCCTCCTTCTCACCACCTTCTCTCGTCTCCCCTTCCTCCTTCTCCATAGCTTCTCCCCTCCTCCACACCTTCTCCCTTCTCCCCTCGTCCTCCCACCAGCTCCCTTTTGCTCCCCTTCCCTCTTCTCCACCAGCTTCTCCCCTCCTCCTCCCACCACTTCCTCTCTGCTCCCTTCATCCTTCTCCACCAGCTCTCCCCCTCTCCGTCCACCGCTCTTTCTCCCCCTCCTATCCTTCTCCCTTCTCCCCCTCTTCCTTCTCCCCTTCCTCGCTTCTTCCACCAGGCTTCTCCCCGCCTTTCTTCGTCCACCCAGCTTCTCCCCCTCCTCCACGCACCTTCTCCCTTCTCCCCTCCTCCTTCCCAGCCAGTTTTCCCCTCCTCCTTCTCCACCACCTTCTCCCCTTCCCTCCTTAACTCCACCAGCTTTTCCCCTCACCTCCTTCTCCCCTCCTCCACCACCTTCTCCTTTCTCCCCTCCTCCACCAGCCTCCCTTCTCCCCCTCCTTATCCCCTTCTCTCCTTCTCCCTCCTTTCTCCTTCCTCCTTCTCCACCAGCTTCTCCCCCTCCTCCTCCACCTTCTCGCCTTCTCCCCCTCCTCCTTCTCCACCAGCCTCTTCCCTCCTCCTTCTCCACCACCTTCTCTCTTCTCCCCCCTCCGTCCGTCTACAGCATTGCTCGCATTTCCCCCTCCTCCTGCCAGCCAGCTCCCTTCCTCCCCCTCTTTCTCCCTTTCCTCTTCTCCACCAGCCTTTCTCCCCCTCCTCCTTTCTCCACAACTTCCTCCTTCCTCCACCAGCTCTCCCTTCTCGTTTCCTACCACCTTCTCCCTTCTCCTCCCTCTCCACCAGGCTTACTCCCTTCTGCCCTTCCCATTCCGTAGCCATATCTCCACACCCCGGCCCCTGTGCGTTATAGTCACTTCGCCATTATGCACAACAGCGCCTGAAATAATGAATGTATACGGATGTATAAATCATTGTTAGCCACAACAGAGGAGTGCTAGCCACCCAATCCACCCCCTGGCCCCTGGGATCCGCCACTGACCCATGCCATTCAATCAAAACTGCGTTATTGCCTCTGAGATACGGTCGCGCTATTACTAGTATAAGTAGCATCAGGAGGAAGATAATATAGGCCTATATTTATCTTACTCCTCGGTAGCTATACTAGTAAGTCTTTGTTATTATAAGCTAACAATGGGCTGTTAACCTTGAAAAGCTGTGAAGAGCAACATCGAGATGACAATAGTGCAGGACGTGATCAGCCTGTGCAACTACATGGAATGCTAAACTCACAAAAACTTATACATGTCACCTTACAAGTTTGTTGTTTCTAAAATTTATTACAAGAATTTGATCTATTTATTTTTATTAATAAATGTGAAAGTAAGGACCTGTTCCTACATCCCAGAAAAATCCTCCCCGCATACTAGCTGCATTTGGAGCCGTCCATTTCGTTACTCATCTCGTGTTTCAATTTCGGGCTTCAGTGCATATAACCCAGAGAATTTTTCGATCAGCCATCTTTTTGGAAACCGGCTGAAATCGAAGTCTTATTTTTTTTCATAAAGTTGTATATTTGTACACGCTACAGCCCTTCACAATCCCCGCATGTATTACACGTAAAAAACTAACAAAAAAACAAGCAAGATCAAATGTGCCGATCGTAACATGCAATTGCAATGTAAACACACGCAGTCGCCACACTCCAGCGTGTGTGTTTTTGCACCGGCAGTTAGTGATGCCGATTTATGAGTTTGATTGACTACTAGGTGCACTTAGGATGTTGGGTATGCACTGATACTAGTGCACTTAAAAAAAAAACCATAACCTAACCCTACCTAACCTAAACCCTAAACCTAACCTAAACGCCTAACCTTAACCCCTTAAAAAAAAAAAAATTTAAATTAAATTAAAGTGCCTAGTAGTCAGATGCATAATTATCGCGATCTAACTTCCCGGTTGCGGTTTTGTGTTCAACCCAGGGCGGGCGTTGTCAAGCCAGTTTCGTGACCTCGGTCACGGCAGAAAAGCCCGTATGTGCGACACGAGAATAAGGAAAGTCGTGCAATCAGTTGAGGGCTGATATCACAGAAATCTGGCTGCTATCACTGTCGTGATATAAGAGTGCCCTAAAAGGGATTTGCACCTACGCCCTTGAGCAGTGAGTTCACCTGTATCATGGACTAGCGCACTAAATGTTTGCCGTTGTTGTCACTCTTCAGGCCCGCTAACCAGGATCGGGCTGATCGGACGATTCCCCCCGCGCGAACAGGAGTTTCCGCTCTACAAAATAAAATTGCACAAAAGAACACCAGAAAATTTGAAATTGATTCGGTATGTTTGTAATACTGTATTATTTATTGTATTATGTTGTTGTATATCACAGTGATCTATCTGAAAAGGGTCAATCTACTTATTCCACGCATTCTTCATTATGTATGCCAATTGTAACAGCAGCCATTGAGGCCGAGGAAGATAGACAGGGCGCCGCAGCAAGTCAGAACGCGTATGCACGACCGCGCGGTCAGCGACGCCGTAGCGTCCCCGCGCGCGAAATTTATTTTCCCACGAGAGTGTTCCGGACCCACCACAGATAGTCGTTTGAATATATGTGCGTATATAAGAACGGACCTGGTGTTGATTATAGTTAGTGTTAGGGTTAGCGGTTATGGTAGGTTTAGTTAGGGTTAGGTTAGGTCTGTATAATTTTGCATTGTTGCTTCGAGCTTAGTCAGTGAATGGAGTGCGCTGAGTGGCTGGGTCCGGGAAAACTCTCCGTGGGGAAAAAAAATTCGCCGCCGCGCGGCAGTGATAGCGTCCCGCTGGCGCGCAAAGCGGTGGTAGCGGTCCGGCGGTGGTGATAGAGGTCCACGCGCGCAGCGGCGCGTATTTACGGCGGCACGTGAGATCTATACCGCGCGCGCGCTGGTGCGCGCCGGTGATAGAGGTCCACGCGCCCGGCGTGCGTCGCGTGCGGCGGTGAGATATACGCCGGCGCGCCCGCGCACAGCAGTAGTATGCGCGGCGGCGGTGATAATATACCGCGCGCGCCGCGCCCGCCGGCACAGCGTAATTATAAGATGCGGCGCGCGGCCGCGGTAATATATACGCCGCGCGAGGCGGCCCGCGGCACACGGTGTATGGCGGCCGCGGCGGTATTGATTATATACCGCGCGCCGCGCCCTGCGTGCCGGTAGGAGCGGTCCGCGCGCGCAGCAGCGTGGTATGCGGCGCGGCGGTGATATATACCGCGCACACTGCGCGCGCCTGCGGTGCCGGCGTGATAGCGGCGCGCGCCCGCGGGCGCCGCCGGTGCGTATGCCGGTGCGGCGGTGAGATATACCGCGCCCGCCGCCTGCGGTGCGACGGCTGATATGCCATTCATGCTATGTTGCCCACCGCGCGGCCGCGCCTGAGGGTGGGTTCCCATTTCGCCATTTTCCCACTTCGCCATTTCCATTTAGCCATTTCCCATTCGCCAGTTCCATTTCGCCAGTTCCCACTTCGCCATTTTCCCATTTCGCCATTTTCCCACTTCGCCCAGTTTCCCATTCGCCAATCATTTTATGGTGGCTTTCCACCCCTTGCCCACGCAAATGATCCTTCCATTTCTTAAAAAAGATCACATTTCTAGGTTAGCGGGTTAGGGCTAGCTTAGGGCTATGGTTAGGCGTTTAGGTTAGGTTAAGTAGGTTAGGGTTAGGGGTGCCTGTACCCATGCATCATATTGTTCTGATATGTATATTCGCCCTTCCTTGCTTCTTCAAATAAATAGTTGACTCCTATATCTAAAAAGATTCGTTATAAATTTATTCATTACAGCAGCAGATACTTCTTAACCACCTCGAACAAGGGGCCCTCGGTGCGTCGGCGGAATATTGGACGAAATGCATCTGAATGCGGAAACTGCGGCGAAACGGGAAACTGCGAATGGAAAATGGCGAATCGTGGGGCCAAATGCGAAATGGCAAATGGCGAAGTAGGGAATTTTTAATGCCGAAATGGCAAATGGCGAAGGGGAAAATGCGAAATGGCCGAATAAACCGCCTGACGTGCGCCGGGCGGCGGTGCATCACACGCCGCGGGTTGCAAGTGTGTTAATATCGGCACGAGTGAATATTTAAGTGTAGCAATTGTATGCGTATACATTAGTTTAGGAGTGATATTGAGCGAGGACATGGAAACGGCTTAGGACGAGCTGCGCGGTTGTGAGAGAGTAAGCAGGAAAGAAAGGGCGTGTCAACGGAGGCGGCGGCTAGTTCCAATCAGAGAACACGTGTTGGTATGACGCAGGTAAACAGAGAAGCGATTGGTGAGCCTTCGAGAAAGGAATGCGAATCTGGAAACATTATTGTATCCCTCACCGACCGCACTATATGTAAAATATAAGCGGCACTGTGACTGGTCGGGGGAGAGCCAGTGTTGAGAGGTGCGAGTCACACGAGTTGCCAGTTGACTGTCGGAGAATCTGCGAGTTAGCAGTCGATGTCGAAAAAAAGGAGTGTAGACGCAAGCAGTTAAACAAGCGGACGTTGATTGAAACAGTAGAGAAGAGAGAGAGAAAGAGACCGAGAGAGAGAGAGAGAGCGAGAGAAAGAGAGCGAGAGAGACAACGGACGAGAGAAAGACGAGAAGGGTGAGAGACCTAAGGAGCAGGTACAGAGAGACGAGGAGAGAGAGAGAGAGAGAGGCGTGCAGAACAGTGGCCGCCCGCTTATTGCTACTGCTATCCGGAGCATTAATCGTTCTCTGATCGTGTGTGAATTGCGGAAAAATTGGCGCTTCTGGGTTGTCAACCCGTAATAAACAGCCGGCTTGTCCCGTCATATTATCACTCCACTTCTATCTTCGCCCTCTTTCTGAGATTTCACGTCTTCTAGCAGCTTTCCTGTACGAGCTGACTTCGGGGTGTAGACGACGAAGGGCGATTAGGACAATCACAAAACGCAGGCACGGGCCCTATCAAGCCCGTGGAAGGGTCGGGTACGAGCCGGCGAAACACGCTGCCACAAATGATATGTAAGCCGGCATTTTACGTCTTACGGTTTACACACTCGTATGTGTATGTTCTAAACCATCTTGTTTCCAGTAATACATAAACATTATTTTACCAAAAAAAACTGGTTGAAAATGTATTCAAACGCAGCAGGAAAATTATCTCAGAATGGCGCTAAAGGGCTCCACGTTTGTCAATCAAAATTTTCTGCGGGGAGCGGCCCCCATACCCCCCGCCGCGCTC